>NC_091285.1:523088566-523388566 GCF_032444005.1 Ranitomeya imitator
AAGTAGCCAACCAATGATGTCAGAAGACGGGAAGCGCTACCAAGGGGGGTGCTGCGTATCATTAGAAAGGAAAGTCACACCTCAGGGACAGTGGAATGGTCTCAAAGAGACACATTTTGTACGTGTTGAGTTCCACGTGGGCAAGGAGAAAACATCAGCCACCTTGTACAAATGCAGCAGTACTGCTGTACAAGGTGGCTGTTATACATAGAAACACCTGGGGGTGGGGGCCAGGCTCCCTTCAATTTCAGTTCATGTGCCTGCGTGGCGTTTGCAGGTCACGTTGCAAGCTGCACAGCAGGGGAACAGCTGGCGGTGCTGAACCCCACTAACACATTGGCTGGTGTTTTTCTCTGTGCAGCTAGCATTTCCGGGCAAAAACTAGCGGTGTTTGAGCCCAGGGTCAGCAGGAGGAGGAGGAGAGGAGCAAAGTGTAGGCCGAAGCCTGCACTGGTGGCAGCTTTTGGTCGGTTGTGCCAGCGTGGCTTGTGCTGGACACGATGCCGGCTACACAGCGGGGGAACAGCTGGCGTTGCTGAACCCCACTAACACATTGGCTGGTGTTTTTCTCTGTGCAGCTAGCATTTCCGGGCAAAAACTAGCGGTGTTTGAGCCCAGGGTCAGCAGGAGGAGGAGGAGAGGAGCAAAGTGTAGGCCGAAGCCTGCACTGGTGGCAGCTTTTGGTCGGTTGTGCCAGCGTGGCTTGTGCTGGACACGATGCCGGCTACACAGCGGGGGAACAGCTGGCGTTGCTGAACCCCACTAACACATTGGCTGGTGTTTTTCTCTGTGCAGCTAGCATTTCCGGGCAAAAACTAGCGTTGTTAGAGCCCAGGGTCAGCAGGAGGAGGAGAGGAGCAGAGTGTAGGCCGAAGCCTAGTTGAACCAATTTCAAAGGTTACCTTTAACCCCCCCTCAGGTGTTACAAAGAACAAGAGCCACTCCTTCTGCAGCATTAATGCTGCACAAGTAAAAGGTTGCTCTATTAATTTGTCTACTTGCACAAGCTGAATGCAACACGTAGACTATTTAGCCCATTATACTGTTTAACAGTAGTGGAGGCGTGACTTGTCTTTTTAAAGAAAAGCAGCACAGGTGTCGAAAACAACACCTTTTTGCATGGGCGCAGCTTCCTGAGCGTTGTTAGTTGCTGTACAGGAGTCTGCGCTCTTGTGATCCTTTGGCCATGCGCTGTGAGCGCTTCCTGTCTTATGACCTCATTTCATGTTGGCCGTTGCGGTTAGCGATGGACATGAATCCCAGACCCACAGTGTGTTTTTAAAAAATCACACTGCGGTGCTGGGATTCGTGCCCTGGTGCAGTAAATATGTTTGCCGCTCACACATGTCCTTACACCTGCTTCAGACTGGACGGCCTCATCTGATCCCTTATCGCCTGCCGAGGCCATGAGGACACCCAGTCTGAAGAAGGCGGAAGGAGATGAGTGAACACAGGCAAACATATGCACTGCACATGCCCATCAATCACACCCTCGCTGTCCAAAAAAATAAGACACCGAGGGGCGTTGTTTCGAGCAGGGGAGATGCACAGGCGCAGCCAGCTAACCAATGATGTCAAAAGACGGGCAGCGCTAACAAGGGTGGTGCTGCGTGTCATTACAAAGGAAAGTCACACCTCAGGGACATTGTAATGGTCTCTAATGAGAAACATTTTCTACGTGTTGAGTTCCACGTGGGCAAGGAGAAAAAGTCAGCCACCTTGTACAAATGCAGCAGTACTGCTGTACAAGGTGGCTGTTATACATAGAAACACCTGTGGGTGGGGGGCAGGCTCCCTTCAATTTCAGTTCATGTGCCTGCGTGGCGTTTGCAGGTCACGTTGCAAGCTACACAGCAGGGGAACAGCTGGCGTTGCTGAACCCCACTGACACATTGACTGGTGTTTTTCTCTGTGCAGATTGCATGTCCGGGCAAAAACTAGCGGTGTTAGAGCCCAGGGTCAGCAGGAGGAGGAGGAGAGGAGCAAAGTGTAGGCCGAAGCCTGCACTGGTGGCAGCTTTTGGTCGGTTGTGCCAGCGTGGCTTGTGCTGGACACGATGCCGGCTACACAGCGGGGGAACAGCTGGCGGTGCTGAACCCCACTAACACATTGGCTGGTGTTTTTCTCTGTGCAGCTAGCATTTCCGGGCAAAAACTAGCGGTGTTTGAGCCCAGGGTCAGCAGGAGGAGTAGAGGAGCAGAGTGTAGGCCGAAGCCTAGTTGAACCAATTTCAAAGGTTACCTTTAACCCCCCCCCTCAGGTGTTGCAAGGTACAAGAGCCACACCTTGAACAGCATTAATGATGCACAAGTCAAAGGTTGCTCTATTTAATTTTGCTCCTTGCACACGCTGAATTAAACACGTACACTATTTAGCCCATTATACTGTCAAACAGTAGTGGAGGCGTGACTACTAGTCTTTTTAAGGTGACGCAGCACAGGTGTACAAATTTACACCTAGGTGCTGTGCGCAGATTCCTTACCGTTGTTATTTGCAGTACAGGAAACTGCGCTCTTGTGTTATCCCTTGGCAATACCCTGTTAGTGCAGGCCGTCTCATGACCTCATTTCATGTTGGCCGCTGCGGTTAACGATGGCCATAAATCCCAGACCCACAGTGGCTTTTCATAAAGTCACACTGCGGTGCTGGGATTCGTGGCCTTGTGCAGTAAATATGTTCGCCGCTCACACATGTCCTTACACCTGCTTCAGACTGGGCGGCCTCAGCTGATCCCTTATCGCATGCCGCGGCCATGAGGCCGCACAGTCAGAAGAAGGCGGAAGGAGGGGAGTGAAGACAGGGGAACATATGCACTGCTCGTGCCCATCAATCACACCCTCGCAGTCAAAATATATGAGACAACGGGGGGCGTTGTGTCGGGCAGGGGGACGCACAGGCACAGCCAGCCAACCAATGATGTCAGGAGACGGGCAGCGCTAACAATGGGGGTGCTGCGTGTCATTAAAAAGGAAAGTCACACCTCAGGGACATTGTAATGGTCTGTAATGAGACACATTTTGTACTTGTTGAGTTCCACGTGTGCAAGGAGAAAAAGTCAGCCACCTTGTACAAATGCAGCAGTACTGCTGTACAAGGTGGCTGTTATACATAGAAACACCTGGGGGGGTGGGGGGCAGGCTCCCTTCAATTTCAGTTCATGTGCCTGCGTGGCGTTTGCAGGACACGTTGCCAGCTACACAGCAGGGGAACAGCTGGCGGTGCTGAACCCCACTAACACATTGGCTGGTGTTTATCTCTGTGCAGCTAGCATGTCCGGGCAGAAACTGGCGTTGTTTGAGCCCAGGGTCAGCAGGAGGAGGAGAGGAGCAAAGTGTAGGCCGAAGCCTGCACTGGTGGCAGCTTTTGGTCAGTTGTGCCAGCGTGGCTTGTGCTGGACACGTTGCCGACTACACAGCAGGGGAACAGCTGGCGTTGCTGAACCCCACTAACACATTGGCTGGTGTTTTTCTCTGTGCAGCTAGCCGTTCCGGGCAAAAACTAGCGGTGTTTGAGCCCAGGGTCAGCAGGAGGAGTAGAGGAGCAGAGTGTAGGCCGAAGCCTAGTTGAACCAATTTCAAAGGTTACCTTTAACCCCCCCCCTCAGGTGTTGCAAGGTACAAGAGCCACACCTTGAACAGCATTAATGATGCACAAGTCAAAGGTTGCTCTATTTAATTTTGCTCCTTGCACACGCTGAATTAAACACGTACACTATTTAGCCCATTATACTGTCAAACAGTAGTGGAGGCGTGACTACTAGTCTTTTTAAGGAGACGCAGCACAGGTGTACAAATTTACACCTAGGTGCTGTGCGCAGATTCCTTACCGTTGTTATTTGCAGTACAGGAAACTGCGCTCTTGTGTTATCCCTTGGCAATACCCTGTTAGTGCAGGCCGTCTCATGACCTCATTTCATGTTGGCCGGTGCGGTTAACGATGGCCATAAATCCCAGACCCACAGTGGCTTTTCCTAAAGTCACACTGCGGTGCTGGGATTCGTGGCCTTGTGCAGTAAATATGTTCGCCGCTCACACATGTCCTTACACCTGCTTCAGACTGGGCGGCCTCAGCTGATCCCTTATCGCATGCCGCGGCCATGAGGCCGCACAGTCAGAAGAAGGCGGAAGGAGGGGAGTGAAAACAGGGGAACATATGCACTGCTCGTGCCCATCAATCACACCCTCGCAGTCAAAATATATGAGACAACGGGGGGCGTTGTGTCGGGCAGGGGGGACGCACAGGCACAGCCAGCCAACCAATGATGTCAGGAGACGGGCAGCGCTAACAATGGGGGTGCTGCGTGTCATTAAAAAGGAAAGTCACACCTCAGGGACATTGTAATGGTCTGTAATGAGACACATTTTGTACGTGTTGAGTTCCACGTGGGCAAGGAGAAAAAGTCAGCCACCTTGTACAAATGCAGCAGTACTGCTGTACAAGGTGGCTGATATACATAGAAACACCTGTGGGTGGGGGGCAGGCTCCCTTCAATTTCAGTTCATGTGCCTGCGTGGCGTTTGCAGGTCACGTTGCAAGCTACACAGCAGGGGAACAGCTGGCGTTGCTGAACCCCACTGACACATTGACTGGTGTTTTTCTCTGTGCAGATTGCATGTCCGGGCAAAAACTAGCGGTGTTAGAGCCCAGGGTCAGCAGGAGGAGGAGGAGAGGAGCAAAGTGTAGGCCGAAGCCTGCACTGGTGGCAGCTTTTGGTCGGTTGTGCCAGCGTGGCTTGTGCTGGACACGATGCCGGCTACACAGCGGGGGAACAGCAGGCGGTGCTGAACCCCACTAACACATTGGCTGGTGTTTTTCTCTGTGCAGCTAGCATGTCCGGGCAGAAACTGGCGTTGTTAGAGCCCAGGGTCAGCAGGAGGAGGAGAGGAGCAAAGTGTAGGCCGAAGCCTGCACTGGTGGCAGCTTTTGTTCTGTTGTGCCAGCGTGGCTTGTGCTGGACACGTTGCCGACTACACAGCAGGGGAACAGCTGGCGGTGCTGAACCCCACTAACACATTGGCTGGTGTTTTTCTCTGTGCAGCTAGCATTTCCTGGCAAAAACTAGCGGTGTTTGAGCCCAGGGTCAGCAGGAGGAGTAGAGGAGCAGAGTGTAGGCCGAAGCCTAGTTGAACCAATTTCAAAGGTTACCTTTAACCCCCCCCTCAGGTGTTGCAAGGTACAAGAGCCACACCTTGTGCAGCATTAATGCTGCACAAGTGAAAGGTTGCTCTATTTGTTTTGCTCCTTGCACACGCTGACTAAAACACGTACACTATTTAGCCCATTATACTGTCAAACAGTTGTGGAGGCGTGACTTGTCTTTTTAACGAGACGCAGCACAGGTGTCAAAATTTGCACCTAGGTACTGGGCGCAGATTCCTGAGCGTTGTTATTTGCTGTACAGGAGTCTGCGCTATTGTGATCCCTTGGCCATGCGCTGTGAGCGCTTCCTGTCTTCTGACCTCATTTCATGTCGGCCGTTGCGGTTAGCGATGGACATGAATCCCAGACCCACAGTGTGTTTTCAAAAAATCACACTGCGTGGCTGGGATTCGTGGCCTTGTGCAGTAAATAGGTTTGCCGCTTACACATGTCCTTACACCTGCTCCAGACTGGGCGGCCTCAGCTGATCCCTTATCGCCTACCACGGCCAGGAGGCCGCACAGTCTGAAGAAGGCGGAAGGAGATGAGTGAACACAGGCAAACATATGCACTGCACATGCCCATCAATCACACCCTCGCTGTCCAAAAAAATAAGACACCGAGGGCCGTTGTTTCGAGCAGGGGAGATGCACAGGCGCAGCCAGCTAACCAATGATGTCAAAAGACGGGCAGCGCTAACAAGGGTGGTGCTGCGTGTCATTACAAAGGAAAGTCACACCTCAGGGACATTGTAATGGTCTGTAATGAGACACATTTTGTACGTGTTGAGTTCCACGTGGGCAAGGAGAAAAAGTCAGCCACCTTGTACAAATGCAGCAGTACTGCTGTACAAGGTGGCTGATATACATAGAAACACCTGTGGGTGGGGGGCAGGCTCCCTTCAATTTCAGTTCATGTGCCTGCGTGGCGTTTGCAGGTCACGTTGCAAGCTACACAGCAGGGGAACAGCTGGCGTTGCTGAACCCCACTGACACATTGACTGGTGTTTTTCTCTGTGCAGATTGCATGTCCGGGCAAAAACTAGCGGTGTTAGAGCCCAGGGTCAGCAGGAGGAGAGGAGCAAAGTGTAGGCCGAAGCCTGCACTGGTGGCAGCTTTTGGTCGGTTGTGCCAGCGTGGCTTGTGCTGGACACGATGCCGGCTACACAGCGGGGGAACAGCAGGCGGTGCTGAACCCCACTAACACATTGGCTGGTGTTTTTCTCTGTGCAGCTAGCATGTCCGGGCAGAAACTGGCGTTGTTTGAGCCCAGGGTCAGCAGGAGGAGGAGAGGAGCAAAGTGTAGGCCGAAGCCTGCACTGGTGGCAGCTTTTGTTCTGTTGTGCCAGCGTGGCTTGTGCTGGACACGTTGCCGACTACACAGCAGGGGAACAGCTGGCGGTGCTGAACCCCACTAACACATTGGCTGGTGTTTTTCTCTGTGCAGCTAGCATTTCCGGGCAAAAACTAGCGGTGTTTGAGCCCAGGGTCAGCAGGAGGAGTAGAGGAGCAGAGTGTAGGCCGAAGCCTAGTTGAACCAATTTCAAAGGTTACCTTTAACCCCCCCCTCAGGTGTTGCAAGGTACAAGAGCCACACCTTGTGCAGCATTAATGCTGCACAAGTAAAAGGTTGCTCTATTTGTTTTGCTCCTTGCACACGCTGACTAAAACACGTACACTATTTAGCCCATTATACTGTCAAACAGTTGTGGAGGCGTGACTTGTCTTTTTAACGAGACGCAGCACAGGTGTCAAAATTTGCACCTAGGTACTGGGCGCAGATTCCTGAGCGTTGTTATTTGCTGTACAGGAGTCTGCGCTATTGTGATCCCTTGGCCATGCGCTGTGAGCGCTTCCTGTCTTCTGACCTCATTTCATGTCGGCCGTTGCGGTTAGCGATGGACATGAATCCCAGACCCACAGTGTGTTTTCAAAAAATCACACTGCGTGGCTGGGATTCGTGGCCTTGTGCAGTAAATAGGTTTGCCGCTTACACATGTCCTTACACCTGCTCCAGACTGGGCGGCCTCAGCTGATCCCTTATCGCCTACCACGGCCAGGAGGCCGCACAGTCTGAAGAAGGCGGAAGGAGATGAGTTAAGACAGGCGAACATATGCACTGCTCGTGCCCATAAACCACACCCTCGCTGACAAAATAAATATGACAACGAGGGGCGTTGTTTCTAGCAGGGCGGATGCACAGGCGCAGCCAGCTAACCATGATGACAAAAGACGGGAAACGCTACCAAGGGGGGTGCTGCGTATCATTACAAAGGAAAGTCACACCTCAGGGACAGTGGAATGGTCTCAATGAGACACATTTTGTACGTGTTGAGTTCCACGTGGGCAAGGAGAAAAAGTCAGCCACCTTGTACAAATGCAGCAGTACTGCTGTACTAGGTGGCTGTTATACATAGAAACACCTGGGGGGGTGGGGCCAGGTTCCCTTTTAATTTCAGTTCCTGTGCCTGCATGGCGTTTGCAGGTCACGTTGCCGGCTACACAGCAGGGGAACAGCTGGCGTTGCTGAACCCCACTAACACATTGGCTGGTGTTTTTCTCTGTGCAGCTAGCACTTCCGGGCAAAAACTAGCGGTGTTTGAGCCCAGGGTCAGCAGGAGGAGGAGAGGAGCAGAGTGTAGGCCGAAGCCTGCACTGGTGGCAGCTTTTGTTCTGTTGTGCCAGCGTGGCTTGTGCTGGACACGTTGCCGACTACACAGCAGGGGAACAGCTGGCGGTGCTGAACCCCACTGACACATCACCTAGTGTTTTTTTCTGTGTAGACAACACTTCCAGGTGGCAACTGACAGTGTTGAAACCCAGGGAATCAAAGAGGAGCAGAGTGTAGGCCGAAGCCTGCAGTGGAGCAAGTTGAAAGGGAACCTTTAACCCCCCCCCCCCCAGGCATTTGTTGCTGAAAGAGCCATCTTGTACAGCAGTAATACTGCACATGGAAAATGGTGGCTCCGAAAATTATGCTCCTTGCAAACGCTGAAGTACACACTCATATAATGTGTCCCCTCACACCGTCAAACCATCCCGGAAGTGGGACTTTCCTTTGTAATGTGACACAGCACAGCCGTCATTCCAACCCCCTTGGTGCCGGGCACCACCTCCTCAACGTTGTTTGGTTCTGTCACGGAGCCCGCACTGTAATGTTATCCCTTGGCCATGCACAGTTAGCGGTGCCCGTCTTCTGACATCATGTAGGTGTCAGGCTGGCAGTGCCTGTGCGTCCAAGCTGCCCGAGATCCAACCTTGCAGTGTCATCTAATGTAGTCCCACTGCGGGCCAGGGATCCATGGGCATGCGCAGTGCATATCATCGCCTCTCACTCACCTCCTTCCTGCTTCTTCAGACTGTGCGGCGTCACGGCCGTGGCATGCTATTAGGGATCAGCTGACGCCGCCTAGTCTGAAGAAGCGTGAAGAAGGGGAGTGAGAGGCTAGTATATGCACTGCGCATGGCCATGGATACCAGGCCCACTGTGGGATCACATTAGACGACACTGCGAGGTGTGATTTCGGGCAGCGTGGACGCACAGGCGCAGCCAGGACGACAACAAATGATGTCAGAGGACGGGCAGCGCAAACTGTGCATGGCCAAGGGATAACATAACAGCGCAGGGTCCATGACGGAATCAAACAACGCTAAGGAGGCAGCGCACGGTGCCAAGGGGGTAGCAATGACGGCTGTGCTGTGTCACATTGCAAAGGAAAGTCCCACCTCCGGGACGGTTGGACGGTGTGAGGGGACACATTACATGAGTGTGTAGTTCAGCGTTTGCAAGGAGCATAATTTCAAGAGCGACCTTTCCCTTGTGCAGTATTAGTGCTGCACATGGTGGCTCTTTCAGTAACAAACGCCTAGGGGGGGGGGGGACAGGTCCCCTTACATTTTAGTTGTGCCAGCGTGGCGGTCGCATGACACGTTGCCGGATACACAGCTGGGGATCAGCTGACGTTACTGAACCCCAATAACAGAGGAGCGACTGTTGACTGTGCACACAGCACTTCCAGGCACCAACTGGCGGTGTTAGAGCCCAGGGACAGCAGGAGGAGCAGATTGGAGGTATTGCCGCACACACAGCTGGGGATCAGCTGACGTTACTGAACCCCAATAACAGAGGAGCGACTGTTGACTGTGCACACAGCACTTCCAGGCACCAACTGGCGGTGTTAGAGCCCAGGGACAGCAGGAGGAGCAGAGGAACAGAGTGTAGGCCGAAGCCTGATTGGAGCAAGTTGAAAGGAAACCTTTAACCCCCCCCCCCAAGACGTTTGTAGCTGAAAGAGCCATGTTGTGCAGCACTAAGGATGCAAAAGGAAAAGGTTGCTCTTTTAATTATGCTCCTTGCAAACACCGAAGTAAACACTAAAAATGTGTCCCTTTATACCGTTAAACCGTTCCGGAGGTGCGAATTTCCTTCGTAATGGGACACAGCACAGCTGTCATTCCTATCCCCTTGATGCCGTGCGCTGCCTCCTCAGCGTTGTTTTAAGCTGCCACGGAGCCTGCGCTGTTCTGTTAGCCCTTGGCCATGCCCAATTAGCGCTGCCTGTCTTCTGACATAATTTGGTGTCAGGCTGTCAGTGCCTGTGCGTCCACGCTGCTCCAGATCCCACCTCGCAGTCTCATCTAACGTAATCCCACTGCGGGCCTTGGAACCATGGGCATGCACAGTGCATAACCTCGACTCTCACTCCCCTCCTTCCCTCTTCTTCAGACTGTGCGGTGTCACGGCCGTGGCATGCTAGGGATCAGCTGACGGCGCACAGTCTAAAGAAGGCGGAGGGAAATGAGCGAGAGCCCGAGGGGAAGATATGCACTGCGCATGCCCATGGATCCCAGGCCCGCAGTGTGACTCAATCAGAAGACACTGCGAGGCGGGATCTCGGGCACCGCGGCCGCACAGGCGCAGCCAGCCTGACACCAAATTATGTCAGAAGACAGGCAGCGCAAATAGGGCATGCCCAAGGGATAACAGAACAGCGCAGGCTCCGTGACAGCTTAAAACAACGCTGAGGAGGCAGCGCATGGCACCAAGGGGGTAGGAATGACGGCTGTGCTGCGTCACATTACGAAGGAAAGTCCCAGCTCCGGGACGGTATAACGGTATCAGTGAACACATTTTATAAGTGTTAAGTTCTGCGTGTGCAAAGAGCTAAAAAAAAAGAGCTACCTTTTCCTTGTGCAGCATTACTGCTGCACAAGATGGCTCTTTCAGTAACAAACGACGGGGGGGGGGGGGGGGGACAGGTTCCCTTACATTTAGGTTGTTGTGCCAGCGTGGCGGTCGCAGGACACATTGCCGGCTACACAGCTGGGGATCAGCTGACGTTACTGAAACCCAATAACACTGGGTCGTATGTTTTTACTGTGCAGCCTGCACTTCTGAGCCGCAACTGGCGGTGTTGGAGCCCAGGAATAGCAGTTCAGGTGGTAGAAAGATGAACACAGCAGAGACCTGGATGACACCCAATTACTTAATCAGGCAGAGGAGTGGCAAATTCCTGCGAGATCCAGGCCTGGTTCATTTTCAGGAAAGTAAGCCGGTCAACGTTATCGGAGGATAGTCGCATGCGACGGTCTGTTAGTACACCACCTGCGGCACTAAAGACACGTTCCGATAAGACACTAGCCGCAGGGCAAGCCAGCACCTCCAATGCATACTGGCTTAGCTCTGGCCATGTATCCAGCTTAGAGACCCAAAACTTGAACGGGGAAGAGCCGTCTGGGAGTACAGTAAGAGGGCAAGCCATGTAGTCTGTCACCATCTGACGGAACCGTTGCCTCCTGCTGACTGGAGCCGCCGGTGATGGTGTAGACATTTGGGGCGGGCACACAAAAGTGTGCCAGAGTTGTGCCATACTGGGCTTGCCTTGGGCAGAGGCACTGCTTCTGCTCCCTCTTTGGGCAGAGCCTCCCCCACTGCCTCGACGCACTGAGCTGCTTTGTAAAGCACTAGCAGCACTCCTCTCAGTTGGACAGGAGAAGATGATGGAATTCACCAGTGTGTCGTGGTACTCCCGCAATTTACGCTCCCGGGTCAACGCAGGGATGAGGTTTTGGACGTTGTCCCGGTAGCGAGGATCGAGGAGGGTGAACACCCAATAATCAGGCATGTTGAGAATGTGGTCGATGCGGCGGTCGTTTCTCAGGCACTGCAGCATGAAATCCACCATGTGCTGCAGAGTGCCAACCGGCCCAGAAACGCTGTCCCCTGCTTGAGACATGATCTCTGCCCGCTCGTCATCACCCCACCCTCGCTGTACACACTGACCACTGGACAATTGTGTCGCTCCCTCCTCTGGACGGAGCTCTTCCTCCTCCATTGACTCCTCCTCATCCTCCTCACAAATTGGCCCCTGCGTACCCCTTTGTGAGGAACCACGTGGCGCTGACTCTCCAGAAGCTGATGGAAAAGGTGACTCCTCATCCTCCACCTCTTCCACCACATCATCCCTTAACCCTTGCAAAGTTTGCTGAAGCAGGCAGATAAGGGGGACAGTCATGCTGACTAGTGCATCATCTGCACTTGCCATCCGCGTGGAATAATCAAAAGGACGCAAAACCTGGCAGACGTCCTTCATAGTGGCCCACTCTGTGGTTGTGAAGTCTGATCGGCGCTGACTGCGACTTCTTTGCGCCTGATGCAGCTGGTACTCCATAACTGCTTGCTGCTGCTCACACAACCGCTCCAACATATGTAACGTGGAATTCCACCGGGTAGGTAGGTCACATATGATGCGGTGTTCCGGAAGGCGGAATCGGCGCTGCAGAGCAGCAATGCGGGATCTGGCCAAGCTGGAACGCCGCAAGTGAGCACACTCTAGGCGGACCTTGTGCAGCAGGGCATCAAGATCCGGATAGTCCCTCAGAAAACTCTGCACAACCAAATTGAGCACATGTGCCAGACATGGGATGTGAGTGAGGTTGCCAAGGGCCAAAGCTGCCACCAGATTTCGGCCATTGTCACACACTACCATGCCTGGCTGGAGATTCGCTGGCAGTAACCACACATCGCTCTCCTGCTTTATGGCATTCCAGAGCTCCTGCGCTGTGTGGCTTCGATGCCCCAATGAAACTAGTTTCAAGACGGCCTGCTGACGTTTGGCCACGGCTGTGCTCATGTCGGTCATAGGTAAACGTTCACGGGTCCATGTGGGGGTGGACTGTGACGGATCCTGCAGAGAGGAATCAGAGGAACTGGTGTAAGAGGAGGAGTCGATGCGTACAGACTGGATTCCTGCAATCCTTGGAGTGGGCAGGACACGTCCTGCGCCACTCGCACGATCTGTACCTGGCTCAACAACATTAACCCAATGGGCAGTGAGGGAAACATATCGCCCCTGTCCATGCTGACTGGTCCACGCATCGGTGGTGAGGTGGACCTTGCTACTGACGGCGTTCAGTAGCGCATGTTTTATGTTTGCCTCAACATGCCTGTGCAGGGCAGGGACAGCCTGCCTGCTGAAGTAAAAGCGGCTGGGCACCTTGTACTGTGGGACTGCCAATGCCATCAAGTCACGGAAGCTGTCAGTCTCCACCAGCCTGAACGAGAGCATTTCCAGGGACAACAGTTTGGCAATGCCTGCATTCAGAGCCTGTGCTCGGGGGTGGTTGGCCGAGAATGCCCGCCTTTTCTCCCATGCCTGTACTACCGATGGCTGTAGAGTAGACTGGGAGTGTGAGGATGACTGGGAAGGTGGTGCTGTGGGTGGAATTACACAAGGTCTCTGGGAGGAAGCCAAACCAGCTGTGCGTGAGCTGGAGGAAGAGGCAACACGAGCTGAAGAGGTGGTAGCTGCCGCTGTTGGTTGGCCTACATCTTCAGTGTGTTTCTGTAACTCCACCGCGTGCCTGGTCCGCACATGTTTCCACATATTTGTGGTATTGAGGTTGCTGACATTTTTCCCTCTTTTTACTTTATGATGACACAGCTTGCATTTGACAAAACAAATGTCATCTGCAACTGTGTCAAAAAAGGACCAGGCACTGCAAGTCTTGGGAGCGCCCTTTTTGGCTTTGGAAAGAGACAGGCTCCTAACGGGTGCCAAAGTGGAGGCTACAGGCTCCGCAGTCTTCCCCCTCCCTCTCCCTCTTTGGCCCGTAAGAGGAAGCTCTTCCTCTGAGCTGCTCCCACCACCTTCCTGTTCCTCACGCCACGATGGGTCAAGGACCTCATCATCTCCACTACCCTCTGCCACCAACTGCTCCTCCTGGGTAGTCTCAGCAGCACAGTACGCACGAGAAAGCGGCACCTGAGTTTCATCATCAGATGCGTACTGCGCTGTGGTCACCGGAGGCACTGGCCCACCTGCCTCTTCAGAGTCAGAGAGAAAAAGGTGTTGGGCATCACTGCACACTGCCTCTTCTTCCATTTCTCCAATGCTGCTTGGCTGGCCCCCTGTTTCCAAGCCAAGAGATTCAGAGAACAGAAGTAGAGACGGCTCCTGTCCTGGGCTCTCTGACTGCCTGGCCAATTTGGCAGGTGGTGAAGAGACAGATGGCTGCTCTCCAGTGCTCTGTGCCTGAGAGGATGTGGCACTAACTGAAGTCGATGCCGAGGCGTTAGCTGCCATCCACCCGACAACGGCTTCAATTTGGTCTTCACGCAGCAGCGGTGCACGGCGCTCTCCGACAAAGCTGCGCATGAAGGACTGTTCCCTGCTGAAACTGAGTGACGACGAGTCACCGGCGCCCGCAGCAGGCACAGAATCACCACGTCCTCTCCCTGCTCCTCTCCCTGCTCCGCGCCCACGCCCACGTGCCTTACTCCCTGCCCTCTTCATCTTGGTTGACAGATAAAGATAAGCAGAAAAGTACTAAGGCCTTAGTGTGCTTATTCCTGTAATGCTCCTCCTAACAGGTGTAAGAAACACTAATGTTGTAAATTGTGGACTAAACTTTATTATTTTTCAAATGTGGCCTACACAAGTGTAAGTTGTGTTTGGTGAACTTAACCTTTTTTTTGGTGCAGATCGGGCTACAGAGCTAGTTTAAATCACACGGAGACCGTGCAGACAGCCGTAAACAGCGCTGCAAGGCCAAGAAACCCTCCTCTAGGTTATCCTATATAGTGTTTTTCCACTATTTAGCTGGATACAAGTGGAAAGACACTAATAGGAATTTTTTTTTTCAAATTTTAAACTGGCTGCACTATTTGAAAAAAAGGAAATTGTTTTTCAAGGTATGAGGCAGTAACGCACCCTGAGCTGAATCCAACCGGCTATGGCTGCACACAGACTACAGGGCGAGCTGGGCTCACACGGAGACCGTGCAGACAGCCGTAAACGGCGCTGCAAGGCCAAAAAACCCTCCTCTAGGTTATCCTATATAGTGTTTTTCCACTATTTAGCTGGATACGAGTGGAAAGACACTAATAGGAATTTTTTTTTTCAAATTTTAAACAGGCTGCACTATTTGAAAAAAAGGAAAATTTTTCTCAAGGTATGAGCCAGTAACGAACCCTGAGCTGAATCCAACCGGCTATGGCTGCACACAGACTACAGGGCGAGCTGGGCTCACACGGAGACCGTGCAGACAGCCGTAAACGGCGCTGCAAGGCCAAAAAACCCTCCTCTAGGTTATCCTATATAGTGTTTTTCCACTATTTAGCTGGATACGAGTGGAAAGACACTAATAGGAATTTTTTTTTTCAAATTTTAAACAGGCTGCACTATTTGAAAAAAAGGAAAATTTTTCTCAAGGTATGAGCCAGTAACGAACCCTGAGCTGAATCCAACCGGCTATGGCTGCACACAGACTACAGGGCGAGCTGGGCTCACACGGAGACCGTGCAGACAGCCGTAAACGGCGCTGCAAGGCCAAAAAACCCTCCTCTAGGTTATCCTATATAGTGTTTTTCCACTATTTAGCTGGATACGAGTGGAAAGACACTAATAGGAATTTTTTTTTTCAAATTTTAAACAGGCTGCACTATTTGAAAAAAAGGAAAATTTTTCTCAAGGTATGAGCCAGTAACGAACCCTGAGCTGAATCCAACCGGCTATGGCTGCACACAGACTACAGGGCGAGCTGGGCTCACACGGAGACCGTGCAGACAGCCGTAAACGGCGCTGCAAGGCCCAAAAACCCCCCTCTAGGTTATCCTATGTAGTGTTTTTCCACAATAGAGCTGGAGACTGGTGGAAAAACACTAATAGGAAATTTGAGAAAAAATGTGCAGCAGGCTGCACTAAGAGCAAAAAAGAACAACTGTGTGAGGCAGTGTGAACCCCCCCTGAGCTGAATACAACCGGGTATATGGCTGCACACAGACTACAGAGTGAGCTGCACACACACACACACAGAGACCTTGCAGAACGCTGTTAAAACAGCGCTGCAAGGCAAGAGCAAGGTGAACAGTGAAGAACACACAGCGTTTTGCTAAATTAGCCTTTGGAAAGGAAAATAAAGCAATTAGCTAGCTCAACTGGCCCTCAGTTAGAACACAGCGTCCTGTCCCTAACTGAAATCACAGCAGAGTGAGCGCAAAATGGCGGCAGCGCTTTTTTATAGTGCAGAGTGACATCATTTCAGCAGCCAATCCAAGCCTTGCCAGTACTTACATGCCCACCATGCTAAACAGGATGTGCCCACACTTTCATTCATTCCTCATTGGCTGCTGCGTTCAATTTGAATTCTGGGAACTTCCGATTCCGGTATCCGATACGCGGGAAGTATCGGAATTCAGTATCGGAATTCCGATACCGCAAATATCGGCCGATACCCGATACTTGCGGTATCGGAATGCTCAACACTATTGTCCACTGTTGATAAGATTGCGTCATTCAGTTTCCCTAGGCAATCTTTCTGATCTAGTCAAAATGTATGTTTGAAAGCATCGTCTATTATCCCATTAAGATACTTCTTTGCTCTAAAGCTCTTTTTTTAAAATTTGTGTTTCTTTTACAAAGTCGTCAATTGTTGTCCAATTTTTTCTTTTTCTCTTGTACTGGCTATAAGGAATATTGGTAATCCATTTCAGATAGTGGCCACTGCTGAATTCAAGATAACTATTCACATGGACACTTTTGAAAAACGTCGAAGTCTGGATAGTCTCTTGGTCTTCCTTGTATATATTTAGATCTAGAAATTCAATCCTTGATGGGAAGAAACTATGCAAAAATTCTAGAACCCCGGAGTTCTTAGCGCAAAGGTTTCTGCTTTGTCAGGATTTCCTGTCCATATAATGAACAGGTCATCTATATATCTCCTATAATAGAGGATGTGGCCCACGGGCAGGGCGGGGAACAAGCAACGTGCAGGGAAATAGTCCCATAAATAAATTTGCGTAGCTGAATGCATAGTGTGCCCATCACACAGCCCCTCAATTGCCAATTAGCCATACTCTCAAAGAAAACACGAATCTGATACTGTCAATCAAAAATGTTGCCTGGATTTCAGATAAAGATTGGTGTTGGTCCAGATAGTGTTGGATGGCCGCTAAACCTTGTATTTAATGTTAGAGTATAGCGAGTGGACATCCAATGTCATAAAAGAATAGTGACAAGGTAATTTCAATCTCTTTAGCTCAGTAATATGATGAGTGGATTACCTTAGACAGAAAGGTAACGGAAGAATATAAGTCTGTAAAACTAATCAATGTTTTGGGAAAGGTCTGCAGTGAGCAAGTTGATGCAGACATTATAGGGTGGTCAGAGACGTTGGTGAGCCATCTGTGTACTTTGGGTAAAAATTTAAAAAATTGTAATTGTTTTATATATAGAAAATAATTTTCTTTCTTGTTCAGAAGCTTATTGAAGTTTGCTGTCCCAAACAATGACATATGTTTATGGTAATAATGTGAAGAGGGATCTTCCTTTAGTGTAGAATAATGCTACTCATCACTCAGGATTCTCAAACCTTCCTGCAGATAGGCGCCGTGATTCATGATAACCACACTCCTTCCCTTGTCGGTCGCCCTAATAATTATTTGTGAACTGCCTTTCCGGATCGCCATATCTTCTCGTTACCCCTTACTGAGATTATCCCTAAATTCTTTGAGTATCAAGTGTTGAAACATTTATTGGAGAATGACTACTATTTACCCCCATCCCTCCTGACTTTGGGCTAGGGGGCTCTGATACTGACGTGATCAAGACTGAGCTTTAGAGTTTCAGTGGAAATTTTGGTAGAGTCATCGGTAAGGTCACAAGGAACCTCTGCTGATAGAGTGCGGTCAAAGGTCTCAGAGCTGCAACAGGGGGTATTGTGATTACAATTTGGATCGGTTGTATTTTTGTATATGTTATATTTATATATTCATTTTTTAGTTCCATAGATCTGTTAAACATTTACTGCATACATATGGTATTAGAAATGTAATATTATGGTATCTTTGTCTGACCAATCTTGTTTTTTAGCAGTTGCCCAACACAGGTGCTAACTAATCAATCATACTGAGAAACCTGTTTCATGACACCATTTTAGAGTGTATATAACTACCAGGATACATTTTGTGTGTACATGCCTGAAGAAGGAGCTAGATCAGCTCTGAAACATGTAGCAAAAATAAAGTTTTGTATGGTAATTAGTGATGAGCGAAAATACTCGTTACTTGAGATTTCCCGAGCACGCTCAGGGGTCCTCCGAGTATTTTTTATTGCTCGGAGATTTAGTTTTCATCGCCGCAGCTGAATGATTTTCATCTCTTAGCCAGCTTGATTACATGTGGGGATTCCCTAGCAGCCTGGCAACCCCCACATTTACTTATGCTGGCTAACAGATGTAAATCATTCAGCTGCGGCGAAGAAAACTAAATCTCCGAGCACTAAAAAATACTCGGAGGACACCCGAGCGTGCTCAGGGAATCTCAAGTAACGAGTATATTCGCTCATCACTAATGCTAATCCTGCAGTAGTACCTATTCGTTCCATACCTTTGGTAGCACTATCCAGAGTCCCCGATTATCTTACCGCTCGCTGTTCTTTCTGGATCCTTGTACAAGATCCAGCGGGTAGAGCAGCAGCCATCGGAGAGAACTTGTTAACCATTACCAGTGTTTTGCTTGAAGCCGCACAACTTACCGAGCACTCATGAGCACCCCCCACCGAGTTTGGTGTTGTCCCATTTTTTATTTTTTCTTTCATTCTCTATGGGGCTGCCAAAAAAGTCTGTGCACTGCATGGCAGCCTCATATAGAATGAAAGGAGCAGGGTTTGAGCATGTGCTTTATCACCATGCAATCTGAAAAGCCAATGTAGACTAAGAGTGGCCACCACTGGACACACACCATGATGCAGAAAGGACTAGCAATTTGTTCCTCCAATTGTGTGGGTACTTATTGCTTAGGGAATGTCAGAGTTCATTTCTCCTTTCTGAGAGTCCGAAGAATAATAATCTGGTGTTACTGCATTCCTGCTGCTCCAAGTTACTAGCACATGGTTCTCTTATAGAGATAGACCCTTGTATAAGCCCACTTAGACTTGAATTGTAAAGGCCGCTAGTCCGGAACAGGACTCTGGTTGTATACGGTAACGGTGGCATACATGGTTTGACCCTACGTATCGGTAGGAAAGAATTTCAGTAGTGACCCAATAACTGCAAGGACCGACGGAGGTGTTGGACCAAGGTAAACAAGTGGCTACAGAATGGTTGGTAAATGTGGTCATTCCATGGGAACAGTGGCCACTGATGACTGAGGCCTCCCTCCTGGTTTGGTCCTGGAGCCCCCAGCTACTTGTAGAACATCTTTTCCCCGCTTTTTCCTTTTACACAAGACCATGTGTCTCCTGTATTCTGCTGCTGTGTTCCGGTCTTCAGTCTTCTCTCTGTAGTATGTTGTGTAGGACGTACTGTATACAATGTTAGTGCCCCATCGCAGACTGAGCCCTAGAACAAGTGTAATGTATTTTGATACCTGAGCTGACATTATGACACCTGCTCTCTGTATATGGAGCCCCCTATACTTCTAGGTCTAGTTGTGGAATATCCAGAGTAGCAGTGATCACTCCCATCATTGTCACAGTGTAAGATGAAATCCAGGAAAAACCACACAACACAATATATTTATAGAGAATTTTTTTTATTATTGGAATAGCAATAAGCAACATTGTAATGAAAATATTACTGGCACTTTAAGAAATTAAACTATGGTCACAGTGACTCTCAGATTGGCCCCGATGGAGACCACTTAACGAACTGTGATCATTGGGGACCACCTGAGAGCCACTGGGACCCAAAGATCCAGAGGAAGGCAAAGAAACCCCTCCAAAGAGTTCTGCTTCAGGGGGGAAAAAAATTCCTTCCTGACCCCATTGCTGGCGATCGGATATTTCCCTGGATCTCGTGTCCTGCTGCATATTGCTGTATATAACATCGGGTTACGTCATGTGAACAGCGGCCAAATAGCTGTCGGCTGAGCACTCGTCCAATATGATAAAATCTACGATGGAGGCTCCCAATAGGGCTTCTAACAAAGAGGTGAAATCAGCCAAATGTGTATAAAGGTACCTTCACTTTTTGTGACGTAGCAACTATATCGTTAACGAAATCATTATGCGTGACAGTGACCAACGATCAGGCCCCTGCTGGGAGATCGTTGGTCGCTGCGAATGATCAGGACCTTTTTTTGGTCACTGATCACCCACTGTCATCGCTGAATCGGCGTGTATGACGCCGATCCAGCGATGTGTTCACTGTAACCAGGGTAAATATCGGGTTACTAAGCGCAGGGCCGCGCTTAGTAACCCGATATTTACCCTGGTTAACATTGTAAAAGTAAAAAAAAAAAACAGTACATACTCACATTCCGATGTCTGTCACGTCCCCCGGCGTCAGCTTCCCGCACTGACTGTGTCAGCGCCGGCCGGCCGTAAAGGTGATGAGGTGATGAGGACGCCGTCCATACAGCGCACACTGCAGATCTCTTCCTGGCCCTGCTGTGCTGTCTGTGTTGTGCAGAATGCTGTGCAGCGAGTCCTCCTCCCTCTCCGATGTGACCCGATCCCCAGCGTTCAGTGAAGAGCTACCTACCTGGACTCGTCCTCTTCAGGCTGTGACACAAGATGGCTCAGGATCAGAACTTTGCACATTCTATAGCAATTGTGATGTCATGTGAGGTCTGTGATGTCCAGTACTCTGATGTCATGCGCCTTGTGATGTCATCAGAACTGACACTGCTGTTTTATGTATCAAGTTACAACTTCAATAGATAAATTAATTGGGTTATAATTTGTGACACCTATAAAAATGAACCTTTATTTTAGTCCATATCACCTACTGCTCTATGAGTTAGAGGAAAACATGAGGTTCCATATTGCATTCGCTGATCACAATGAACGGCAAGTTCCAAGTCTCTCCCTGATCCGACAGAAACAAAATAACTGACAACAGAGAATAATAGCATTTTACAGTTACACTTATGTTAGGAAAACCATTTTCCCCTCACATTTTTGAAAATATATTATATATTTTCATGGGAGAACATTGAAGATCTGACATGTTGTAAAGTAGCCAGTGTACAGCTTGTATAACAGTGTAAATTTGTTGTGCCCTCTAAATACCTCGACATATAGCCATTAATGTCTAAACCACTGGTAGCAAAAGTGAGTACACCCTTAAGTGAAAATGGCCAAATTGTGCCGAAAGTGTCAATATTTTGTGTGATCACCATTATTTTCAAGCACTGCCTTAACTCTCTTGGGCATGGAATTCACTAGAGCTTCATACAGTTGTGGCCAAAAGTATTGACACCCCTGCAATTCTGTCAGATAATACTCAATTTTTTCCTGAAAATAATTGCAGTCACAAATTCTTTGTTATTATTATCTTCATTTAATTTGTCTTCAATGAAAAAACAAAAAAAGAATTGTCCTAAAGCCAAATTGGATATAATTCCACATCAAACATAAAAAAGGGGGTGGACAAAAGTATTGGCACTGTTAGAAAAATCATGTGATGCTTCTCTAATTTGTGTAATTAACAGCACCTGTAACTTACCTGTGGCACCTAACGTACTGGCAATAACTAAATCACACTTGCAGCCAGTTGACATGGATTAAAGTTGACTCAACCTCTGTCCTATGTCCTTGTGTGTACCACATTGAGCATGGAGAAAAGAAAGAAGACCAAATTGTGAGGAAGCATGAGCATTCTCAAGGCTACAAGTCCATCTCCAAAGACCTGAATGTTCCTGTGTCTACCGTGCGCAGTGCCATCATGAAGTTTAAAGCCCATGGCACTGTGGCTAACCTCCCTAGATGTCGACGGAAAAGAAAAATTGACAAGAGATTTCAACGCAAGATTGTGCGGATGGTGGATAAAGAACCTCGACTAACATCCAAACAAGTTCAAGGTCCAAGGGTACAACAGTGTCAACCCATACTATCCGTCGGTGTCTGAATGAAAAGGGACTGTATGGTAGGAGCCCCTGGAAGATCCCACTTCTTACCCCAAGACATAAAAAAGCCAGGCTGGAGTTTGCCAAAACTTGCCTGAGAAAGCCTAAAACGTTTTGGAAAAATGTTCTCTGGTCAGATGAGATAAAGGTAGAGCTTTTTGGGCAAAGGCATCAACATAGAGTTTACAGGAGAAAAAAAGAGGCATTCAAAGAAAAGAACACGGTCCGTACAGTCAAACATGGCGGAGGTTCCCTGATGTTTTGGGGTTGCTTTGCTGCCTCTGGCACTGGACTGCTTGACCGTGTGCATGGCTTATTAAGTCTGAAGACTACCAACAAATTTTGCAGCATAATGTAGGGCCCAGTGTGACAAAGCTGGGTCTCCCTCAGAGGTCATGGGTCTTCCAGCAGGACAATGACCCAAAACACACTTCAAAAAGCACTAGAAAATGGTTTGAGAGAAAGCACTGGAGACTTCTAAGGTGGCCAGCAATGAGTCCAGACCTGAATCCCGTAGAACACCTGTGGAGAGATCTAAAAATGGCAGTTTGGAGAAGGCACCCTTCAAATATCAGGGACCTGGAGCAGTTTGACAAAGAAGAATGGTCTAAAATTCCAGCAGAGCATTGTAAGAAACTCATTGATGGTTACCGGAAGTGGTTGGTCGCAGTTATTTTGGCTAAAGGTTGTGCAACCAAGTATTAGACTGAGGGTGCCAATACTTTTGTCTGGCCCATTTTTGGAGTTTTGTGTGAAATGATCAATGTTTTGCTTTTTGCTTCATTCTCTTTTGTATTTTTTCATTTAAGTTAAATTAAATGAAGATGATAATACCAAAGAATTTGTGATTGCAATCATTTTCAGGAAGAAACTGAGTATTATCTGACAGAATTGCAGGGGTGTCAATACTTTTGGCCACAACTGTAGATTGCAACTGGAATCCTCTTCCATTCTTTCATGACGATGTCACAGAAATGTTTGATGTTAGAGATCTTGTGCTCCTCCACCTTCCCTTTGAGGATGCCCCACAGATGGTCAATAGGGCGTAGATCTGGAGACATGCTTGGCCAGTCCAGCGTCTTTACCCTCAATTTCTTTAGCGTGGCGGTGGTTGTCTTGGAGATGTTTTTGGGGTCGTTATCATGTTGAAATACTGCCCTATGGTCCAGTTTCCGAAGGGAGGGGATCATGCTCTATTCCAGTATGTCACAGTACATATTGGTTTCCATGGTTCCCTCAATGAACTGTAGGTCCCCATTGCTGGCAGCACTCATGCAGTGTTAGAGCAGGATTTATATATTTATCTATCCTGACTCCATTTTGGATATTCTACATGCATTTCCTTTTTTCCAGAATGGAGTTTGAGTCTGTGTGCGTGTTTTGAGATAAGGAGTTTTAGGAATGACTAACGGGCTTAGAAAAAACATAGGAAAGAAACAAAACTAAGGGTTGAAAGATGCACCTAAACTCTTCAACTTTTAGAGATAAGCTGAACCAAGTGTGGCCACCTTTATAAAAGCAGAAGTTTGGTCAGTTTGCTGTTTTGGAGCATTTAGGCGTATGTTAAAGTAGTTGTCCACAACAAGGACAACCCCTTCTCGATCTGAATGTTATAAACAGAGGGAAGAGACAAAAGCTTAGTCAGGAAATGGTCCGAGGTCAGAATACCAGGAAAATAATGGATCAGAGCAAAGGCACTAGGCAAAATGGATGGTCAGAATGAGGTTCAAGTTTGGGTGGCAAAAAGATCGACAAGCAAAGCAGAAGGCACAAAGAAGCAAACTACACAGAGTTGAAACTACATCTCGCAGATATCTGGAACTGACTGCCCAGCTAAGTAGCTGGGCAATTACATGAGACAGGGAACACTTGAAGGCGGCCCTGCACCTCTCAGTCTCAAATTGAACGGTTGACTTGTTAATCAAAACACCAGCAACTCAGCACGCCCCTGCAACACACTTGGCAAATGATCTGTCAATCAAAGAACTGACAGCTTCAGCATGCCTCTGCACCAGATTGGATGACTGAGCTGTCAATAACTGTATCCCAGTCACACTGAAGGGTGGAGTCGTGACAGATTCAGATTTTTTTAAAGTCATTTTACCTTTCTTTTCATGTGGTATTCCTCGATGTTCTTTACATCAAATACTTCAAAACAACACACTTTGTTTTGGTTATTTTTAGTGCTTTTTTTTGTAAATTTTTAGTGCAAAAGGTAACATTTTCGGCTAAAATGTCACAAAATTTGCCCAAAAGTTGCAGGTGTACATAAAGTCACTCTGAGGCCTCATTCACATGTACAAAAACCTGTCGGAATGCTCACTCCAAGGAAAGAATCAAACATGTGACCAGTTCCATGAACTGTCAGAGGTACAGGTGCTATCTGTGAAAAAATGGATAACAATCACATGCGAAAAATTGATGTGTGAATGAGTCTTATGGGAGATTGCTGCACATTTGTGCAATAATTTATCAACTTTTTTAAAAAGTCACAAACCATACATCAGCTGAAAATATCTGGAAGACCCATACTCTAACTATAATAGCAAAACATATAAAAGAAAATATTTCAAAACCTATAAAATAGACTTTTCAACAGGCAAAATTAAAAGAAGACTAACGAGCAAATGAAAAATAAGCACAAAACACAAAAAATAGATGTCAGACAAAAAATATGCGTAAATGCACCAAAGAATTTGGCCCTTAGTCTTTATTCTCTAAGAGCTGAACAGCCTGTTGTAGCTATGTAGTAGTACAGCAGAGCGCCACAGAAGAGTTGTCTCATTTTACAGAATGGACGCCCCCCCTTTGTAGTATACGAAGGGGGTCGCATGATACCACAGCCTCTCCCCACAGTTCTCTCATGTTTTCCATCTTTCTGGCATATGTTGTAATGGGTTTTTATGAGGTGTTAAAGTTGGTGATGAAGGGGTTAATTTATTTAGTAAGCTGTGCTATTGCGCGAGCAGGTTCTAACCGGTTTTAGCTGGTTGTATTCCCGCAATTTTCGTAGGTTCTGATTGGCTTAAGAAGAAAGTGCGGGAAGAATTTCAGGTATATAATCAGCTGTTCATCAGCTGGTTCGCAGTCATCTGATGAAGATTGAAGACAGCTGATGGATCCTCTCCTGCAGCAACTGATCCAGCAAGCGGAGGTGGAGGGTGGCGCTGACTGGTTGCGGAGTTGCCTGGCTATAAGTAGTGTACTCACTGGCGCCGCCATCTTTGTTGGTCCCGGAAGGTGTTCTGACAGAGCGCGGTAGCAGGCGGAAGTTGTCGCGGCGGAAGTCCCGGAGCCCACCACGAGATCATCACTGAAGCCGGCTGACCTCTCATATTCAAGCACCGGATACAGCTGTTACGTCCGGCGCGTCGCAGATGGTTGAACCGGAAGCGGTGCCCTCGGGGGAGAGAGAGACAGGAGCACCATCTAACCGTGGCAGCCTTAAAAGCGCTGCAGCGGTCCAGGGATCGTGGCTCACGGCGGAGCTTGGTAGCGGTGAGATCGTCATCCCAAGCTCTCCAGCTGTCGCTGCTGCCGCTGCCAGATCCTGGATCAACGCGTCCCCAGCGCCCAGCCAAGACGTGATACGCCCTTCTCATCAACCACATTCGCCTGCAGGAGCGGGCTCGAGTGCTGGCATCCCTGCCGCGCAGGACCTGAGGCTTCACGGAAGTGGTGAGAGCCAAAATGTTCGTTTGTCTGCAAATTCTCCTAGTGTAAAAGATTTAGTAAGGGAGGCATTGGAAGATTATCTGGGCAGTGGCGTTTTTCCTTCTGCTCCCAGATCTTCTTCAATGATATTGATTCTAATACCTTTAATGCTGTTTTAAAGCCTGGTATGCCGGAGATTCTTCTGAAGGAGTCTCTTACATGCGAGGTGTCTCCACTGGGTTTTCATTTGAGCCCTGCAGTAAAGGAGCAAATATGGAGCAGAGGGTTTATTGAAATAGATTTGAGAGAAAGGATGATTCGGATGATAAAAAGAAATCTACCCCAGTTAAATCATTTAATAACGGGATCCAAGCTTTCTGTATCTATTCTGCTGTGCTGGGTGAAAGATTTCCTAATCTTTGCTCCGGGCTCTTTCAGCATTTAGACTCTATCCTTGAAGCGTACCGTAATTTTGGGGGTATGGCCTGGCTGCTCTATGATGAGGCATTCAGGCAAAAATTATCTATGTTCCCTAATTCATCTTGGGGTACGAAGGATGTCGTGTTATGGATAAATCTTATGTTACCTCAGAGGTTTCCCTCTCATAGACAAACTTCTACCCCACGGCTAAAAAGGGAGTGTGCTTTGCATTTAATTAATCCAGCTGTAAATGGGCCCAGAATTGTAGGTTTCACCATGAATGCTCTTCCTCTGAGGGCATTCACCCAATGGCCAAGTGCTTTAAAATACTAATGCAAAATAGCGAACATGGGAACACTAGAGAATCTTTTTCTAAAGGCACTGACTCCAGTGATGCTGGAAAAAATGGTCCCATGGCTAAAAATTTATCCAGATCAGGAGAGTAGTTCTCTACTGTTTAATGGTTTTCAGACCGGATTTTTTGTACCCCCATTTACAGGAATTGGTTTTAAGCCAGTGGCTAATCTGCCATCTGCACTTGAATTTCCACACATAGTCGAAGAAAAGAAAAAATCTGAATTGGAATTGGGTAGGGTGTCTGGTCCTTTTGATACCACACTCAGGACGAGCGTTGGATGCCGCGTCCGCACAGCACAGCACCGGCGCCAAGTGTAGCCGGCTATTTATAGCTGTACCAGCCACAAGCAGAGGGATTAATCTCCTATTAGAACGTCAATCTATGAAATACTCTAAGAGAGGTACATTGATGAAGGTCTAACCTGAGACAGAAACATCAATATTGTATGTACTCTCTTTCAATTAAATCTCACTTTCATTTGACCACGTGTGTGCCAAGTTTATCTACAACGATGTTATTGCTTATGACTGTTCGGTTCAGTATACTTCTTTCGATGTTGCATTAGAATTACTACGCAAATTTGGTCACAATGCTCTTATGGCAAAATCAGATATAAAGTCAGCTTTTAGCATTTTACCAGTTAATCCAGATGGGTTCAATTCCCTTGGTTTTTCTTTTCAAAATAGTTTCTTTTTTGATAGATGTCTCCCGATGGGTTTTGCCCTTTCATCTTTTTATTTTGAGTCTTTTTCTACATTTCTTCAATGGGTAGTGGAGTTTGAGTTTCTAGGTGGTGGTATGTTGCACTATCTAGATGATTTTTTGTTTATTGGTCCGGTAGACTCAGGTATTTGTCATTCTCTTTTAGTAAAATTTTTGGAGGTGTGTGAACACTTTGGCGAAAGACAAGACGGTAGCTCCTTGTACTTCATTAGAGTTCTTGGGTATTTTAATAGATTCTCATAGCATGTCTTGTTCGTTACCTCCTGAGAAACTGTCTAAATTACAATCTGCTATTTCTCGTTGTTTGATGTTAGAAAAAATTACAATGAAACCAGACTGTTTTGGATTTATTCGCCATATTTTTATGTTTGCAGCTCTGGGGTGTTCTTCTCAGGGATAAACGAATTTTGTTTTCCTCTAGTAACCAAGGTTTAGTCTTTGCAGTGAATACCCTTTCATAAAAAAATAAATGGGCTGCTCAGATCATTAGGCATATAGATTTTCTGTGTTTGGATTTTAATATTTGGATAAAGGCTTCTTTCTCCGCTAATGTGAGCAATAGTAATGCTGAATCTGTTTGTCACCGCCAGCTTTTTCTACTCAAGAGGGAGTCCTTGGAATTAGAAGAAAACAGAGCTTTCTGCCTGAAATGGATCTGGAATGTGATTCAGGATTAATTTCACACTTTATTGCTAAATCCTTGGCTGATAGAACATGGGCCGAATATTCGGCGGCATGGAAGCTTTGGATTAATTTTTGCTTGGTTGTGAATCACCCTCATGACAATTGTAATGTGGGGTTGGCCCTCAGTTTCTTAGAGCATCTAGTGAGAAAGGGTTTATCTTTTTCTGCCTTATCAAAAAACGTAGCTGGAGTTTCGTTTTTCCTAAAAATGTTAGGTGTAAGGCCAATGTCTGATATATTTCAGGTTTGGCAATTTTTAAAGGGCTTTAAAAAGGCCCATTTTAAACCCGATGACCGGCGTCCTATTTCTTTTCAATTGCTCAAGGACCTTTGTTTATGTCTTTCATCGGTTTGCATTAACGATTTTGAATCTTGCCTTTTTCCACAGCGTTTTCTTTAGCTTTTTTCGGAGCCTTACGGGTAAGCGAAATTGTATCTCAAAGGAAGTCTTTTCCTTCTGGTCTGTTTTTTCAGGATGTTAAACTCTTTGATTCTCATGTAATGTTATTTATTAGAAAATCCAAAACAGACCAGATGGGTAGAGGCTCTTCCTTACGTCTGAATGCTATTTCAGAGAAGGCTATATGTCCCGTTTCCAATACTAGAAAATGGGTTTTATTAAGGCCCAAAACCGATGGACCATTTTTTATACATCTTAATGGTGAGCCTGTTACAATTTTTCAATTTAATTTTATTCTCAAGAAATGCCTAAAAGTGTTGAATTTGTCAGACCTAAAAATATCATCCCATTCTTTTCGTATTGGAGCGGCAACAGAAGCCTCTAGATTGGGTCTTCAGGATACCAGGATAAAAAGTATCGGCAGATGGGATTCGAATAGGTTTAGACTGTATGTCTGCCCTGATTTCTATCCCTCTTAACTTATGGTTCATTTTCTAGGTTTATTATCCGTATGGATCATCGGACACTCTTATGTCTTTTGGGCTGAGAAAAGGGCGAGTGTGAGAACCTATGCAGGGAATCTTTCTTTTAATACCTCTTTTCTTCGAGTTTTTTGGTTTAGCAGGCGTGGGATGCGATGGAAGAATTTGATAGACGACATGCGAAGATTGAAGAGAATATGGCCTAGTCCGGACTTAGTAATTTTACATTTGGGTGGCAACGATCTGGGGAAAATCAGCACCCTTAATTTGATTGCTTTGATGAGGAGGGATATCTCCATTTTGAAAACGGAATTTTTTAATACCATTTTAGTATTTTCAGAGATTATTCCGAGGTTTTTATGGTTTAGTAGCAATATGGTTTTTCTTGAAAAAATTCATAAACGGGTCAACTGGAATATGGAAAAGTTTATGTCTTTAACCGAAAGTTTTTCTTTCAGGCACTCGGATATGGAGGAAGTTATCCCGAGCATGTATAGAGTGGATTTGGTTCATTTATCGGATGTGGGCCTGGATATTCTAAATTTAGATTTTCAGACCATTATTGAGAAATGGCTTTGGCGTTTTGGGGGGGCCTCGCCTCGTTAACGCAAGGCGTTTGGGATAATCACCCGTTGAATTTGGGTGGATTTGGTGATGAGATTGGAGTAATATATTTATTTCAGTATTAAATTGTTTTATTCTTGATTATCAGATTGAAATATAATTTTACATGTAACTCAAAATAAACGCCACGGCCAATTTCTTCCAAATTAAATCTCTTGTCTCACGTGTTTTTAATGGGGTATTTATAATGGGGCTTGTGTTACCATGCGTTGTCATTTTGGTTACTGCTTAAGCAGAGTGCAGCAGCCAAGTTATCTCTACTATTGCGTACTGCTAGGCTCTGCGTAGATACTGCGGTAGTTAGCACCTATGCGATGCTAGTAGAAATGGCGCTAGATAGCCACTCAGTGAAGATTCTCTACGGACTTGTCCTGCTCTCCTGGATCCTATTGATCGATGAGAGAATTTAAATTTTTTGCCAAATTAGAATTTGGTACCAGTGGCAACTTTCCCCCACGCCGCACCCCAAAATACACCACGGACCCGACCTCAGAGCAATGTTTTTTTTAATTCATGCGCCGGCAAAAGATAATATTTGGTTTTGCGGTAATATTCCCCGATAAGATGGGATCATTAGTGAGGAACACCCAATATTTAGTCAGAATGTCTCCTCTAAATTAATGAGATTGGTTATATTTAGTTATGAAACTGTATTTGATGTTTTTCTTTAGTTCCATATCATTGTCCACTGTTGATAAGATTGCGTCATTCAGTTTCCCTAGGCAGTCGTTCTGATCTAGTCAAAATGTATGTTTGAAAGCATCGTCTATTATCCCACTAAGATACTTCTTTGCTCTAAAGCTCTTTTTTTTAAATTTGTGTTTCTTTTAAAAAGTCGTCAATTGTTGTCCAATTTTTTCTTATTCTCTTGTACTGGCTATAACGAATATTGGTAATCCATTTCAGATAGTGGCCACTGCTGAATTCAAGATAACTATTCACATGGACAATTTTGAAAAATGTCGAAGTCTGGATAGTCTCTTGGTCTTCCTTGTATATATTTAGATCTAGAAATTCAATCCTTGATGGAAAGAAACTATGCAAAAATTCTAGAACCCCGGAGTTCTTAGCGCAAAGGTTTCTGCTTTGTCAGGATTTCCTGTCCATATAATGAACAGGTCATCTATATATCTCCTATAATAGAGGATGTGGCCCACGGGCAGGGCGGGGAACAAGCAACGTGCAGGGAAATAGTCCCATAAATAAATTTGCGTAGCTGAATGCATAGTGTGCCCATCACACAGCCCCTCAATTGCCAATTAGCCATACTCTCAAAGAAAACATGAATCTGATACTGTCAATCAAAAATGTTGCCTGGATTTCAGATAAAGATTGGTGTTGGTCCAGATAGTGTTGGATGGCCGCTAAACCTTGTATTTAATGTTAGAGTATAGCGAGTGGACATCCAATGTCATAAAAGAATAGTGACAAGTTAATTTCAATCTCTTTAGCTCAGTAATATGATGAGTGGATTACCTTAGACAGAAAGGTAACAGAAGAATATAAGTCTGTAAAACTAATCAATGTTTTGGGAAAGGTCTGCAGTGAGCAAGTTGATGCAGATATTATAGGGTGGTCAGGGATGTTGGTGAGGCATCTGTGTACTTTGGGTAAAAATTTAAAAAATTGTAATTGTTTTATATATAGAAAATAATGTTCTTTCTTGTTCAGAAGCTTATTGAAGTTTGCTGTCCCAAACAATGACATATGTTTATGGTAATAATGTGAAGAGGGATCTTCCTTTAGTCTAGAGTAATGCTACTCATCACTCAGGATTCTCAAACCTTCCTGCAGATAGGCGCCGTGATTCATGATAACCACACTCCTTCCCTGGTCGGTCGCCCTAATAATTATTTGTGAACTGCCTTTCCGGATCGCCATATCTTCTCGTTACCCCTTACTGAGATTATCCCTCAATTCTTTGAGTATCAAGTGTTGAAACATTTATTGGAGAATGACTACTATTTACCCCATCCCTCCTGACTTTGGGCTAGGGGGCTCTGATACTGATGTGATCAAGACTGAGCTTTAGAGTTTCAGTGGAAATTTTGGTAGAGTCATCGGTAAGGTCACAAGGAACCTCTGCTGATAGAGTGCGGTCAAAGGTCTCAGAGCTGCAACAGGGGTCATTGTGATTACAATTTGGATCGGTTGTATTTTTGTATATGTTATATTTATATATTCATTTTTTAGTTCCATAGATCTGTTAAACATTTACTGCATGCATATGGTTTTAGAAATGTAATATTATGGTATATTTGTCTGACCAACCTTGTTTTTTAGCAGTTGCCCAACACAGGTGCTAACTAATCAATCATACTGAGAAACCTGTTTCATGATGCCATTTTAGAGTGTATATAACTACCAGGATACATTTTGTGTGTACATGCCTGAAGAAGGAGCTAGATCAGCTCTGAAACATGTAGCAAAAATAAAGTTTTGTATGGTAATTAGTGATGAGCGAAAATACTCGTTACTTGAGATTTCCCGAGCACGCTCGTTGGTCCTCCGAGTATTTTTTATTGCTCGGAGATTTAGTTTTCATCGCCGCAGCTGAATGATTTACATCTCTTAGCCAGCTGGATTACATGTGGGGATTCCCTAGCAGCCTGGCAACCCCCACATGTACTTATGCTGGCTAACAGATGTAAATCATTCAGCTGCGGCGAAGAAAACTAAATCTCCAAGCACTAAAAAATACTCGGAGGACACCCGAGCGTGCTTAGGGAATCCCAAGTAACGAGTATATTCGCTCATCACTAATGCTAATCCTGCAGTGGTACCTATTCATTCCATACCTTTGGTAGCGCTATCCAGAGTCCCCGATTATCCTACCGCTCGCTGTTCTTTCTGGATCCTTGTACAAGATCCAGCGGGTAGAGCAGCAGCCATCAGAGGGAACTTGTTAACCATTACCAGTGTTTTGCTTGAAGCCGCACAACTTACCCAGCACTCATGAGCACCCCCCACCGAGTTTGGTGTTGTCCCATTTTTTATTTTTTATTTCATTCTCTATGGGGCTGCCAAAAACATCTGTGCACTGCATGGCAGCCTCATATAGAATGAAAGGAGCAGGGTTTGAGCATGTGCACAACCCCTTCATTTTAAAGGGGATAAAGGTTCCTCTAGATTTAAGCTTGTTTTCACTGGGCAACTCCTTTAATTTTTCACACACAGATTTCTGGTAAATAAATGATGACCCAGTATAACTTGTTATGTGTTCTCTTTCACGTGAGGTTGTATTGACCTCATTTTATATCTTCAAGGGACCAAACTTAAAAAAAATATCCTGAATATAACACAATAGAATTATGTGGAAAATATTGGGTTCTTCACAATTCAGGGTACCGTGTTCTTATGAGATCTTTTTCCTGAAGGTATGTGGCCCTCAGATTCTTTATTACCATGCAATCTGAAAAGCCCATGTAGACTAAGAGTGGCCACCACTGGACACACACCATGATGCAGAAAGGACTAGCAATTTGTCCCTCCAATTGTGTGGGTACTTATTGCTTAGGGAATGTCAGAGTTCATTTCTCCTTTCTGAGAGTCCGAAGAATAATAATCTGGTGTTACTGCATTCCTGCTGCTCCAAGTTACTAGCACATGGTTCTCTTATAGAGATAGACCCTTGTATAAACCCACTTAGACTTGAATTGTAAAGGCCGCTAGTCCGGAACAGGACTCTGGTTGTGTACAGTAATGGTGGCATACATGGTTTGACCCTACGTGTCGGTAGGAAAGAATTTCAGTTGTGACCTAATAACTGCAAGGACCGACGGAAGTGTTGGACCAAGGTAAACAAGTGGCTACAGAATGGTTGGTAAATGTTGTCATTCCATGGGAACAGTGGCCACTGATGACTGAGGCCTCCCTCCTGGTTTGGTCCTGGAGCCCCCGGCTACTTGTTGAACATCTTTTCCCCGTTTTTTCCTTTTACACAAGACCAGGGCCGGCTCCAGGTTTTTGAGGGCCCCGGGCGAAAGAGTCTCAGTGGGCCCCTCCTTTAACACATACCCCGATTCATGATCGCATATAAACACAGCCATGTAGTATATAACACTGCCCACGTAGTATATAGCAGCCCATGTAGTATATAGCAGCCCACGTAGCATATAGCAGCCCATGTAGTATATAGCACAGCCCACGTAGTATATAGCAGCCCACGTAGTATATAGCAGCGCAGCCCACGTAGTATATAGCAGCGCAGCCCACATAGTATATAGCAGCGCAGCCCACGTAGTATATAGCAGCGCCACTCACTCATGCACTGGTAGGACTAGGAGCTCTCATAACTTCAGCAGCACAGCAGCCAGCCAGGGGCGCAGAGCAGAGCAGAGAACTCTCTCCCCCCACAAACAATGTCACACTGGCTGCCTTCTCTTAACCCCTATGTGTGCCTGCCTGGCTTCACTCACTGAGTGATAAGATGCTTGTGTCAGAGCTGGCACATAGGGGTTAAGAGAACGCAGCCAGCAGTGACTTTGTAGGCGGAGAGAGCATGTTATCTCCTGCTCTCCCAGCTGTATCTATGACAGCCTGAGTGGGCCCCCCACTCTCCCCAGGGCCCCGGCATTTGCCCGCTGTGCCGGGTGCTGACGCCGGCCCTGCACAAGACCCTGTGTCTCCTGTATTCTGCTGCTGTGTTCCGGTCTTCAGGCTTCTCTCTGTAGTATGTTGTGTAGGACGTACTGTATACAATGTTAGTTAGTTAGACTGAGCCCTAGAACAAGTGTAATGTATTTTGATACCTGAGCTGACATTATGACACCTGCTCTCTGTATATGGAGCCCCCTATACTTCTAGGTCTAGTTGTGGAATATCCAGAGTAGTAGTGATCACTCCCATCATTGTCACAGTGTAAGATGAAATCCAGGAAAAACCACACAACACAATATATTTATAGAGAATTTTTTTTATTGGAATAGCAATAAGCAACATTGTAATGAAAATATTACTGGCACTTTAAGAAATTAAACTATGGTCACAGTGACTCTCAGATTGACCCCGATGGAGACCATTTAACGAACTGTGATCATTGGGGACCACCTGAGAGCCACTGGGACCCAAAGATCCAGAGGAAGGCAAAGAAACCCCCCCAAAGAGTTCTGCTTCAGGGGGGAAAAAAATTCCTTCCTGACCCCATTGCTGGCGATCGGATATTTCCCTGGATCTCGTGTCCTGCTGCATATTGCTGTATATAACATCGGGCTACGTCATGTGAACAGCGGCCAAATAGCTGTCGGCTGAGCACACATAACAATTTCGTTAACGATATCGTTGCTTTTTGTGACGTAGCAACGATATCGTTAACTAAATCGTTATGCGTGACAGTGACCAACGATCAGGCCCCTGCTGGGAGATCGTTGGTCGCTGCGAATGATCAGGACCTTTTTTTGGTCGCTGATCACCCTCTGTGATCGCTGAATCGGCCACGCTTAGAGTCCGATATTTACCCTGGTTACCATTGTAAAAGTAAAAAAAAAAAACAGTACATACTCACATTCGATGTCTGTCACGTCCCCCAGCGTCAGCTTCCCGCACTGACTGTGTCAGCGCCGGCCGGCCGTAAAGCAGAGCACAGCAGTGACGTCACCGCTCTGCTTTACGGCCGGCGCTTACACAGTGCAGGGAAGCTGACGCCGGGGGACGTGACAGACATCGGAATGTGAGTATGTGTTGTTGTTTTTTTAACTTTTACAATGGTAACCAGGGTAAATATCGGGTTACTAAGAGCGGCTCTGCACTTAGAAGACAGTTTCAACGATGCCGAAGTCTTTCCCCGGATCGTTGGTCGCTGGAGAGAGCTGTCTGTGTGACAGCTCCCCAGCGACCACACAATGACTTACCAAGGATCACGGCCAGGTCGTATCGCTGGTCGTGATCGTTGGTAAATCGTTTAGTGTAACGGTAACTTAAGAGCTGGCGAGTGATAAAGGAGACAATGGCTGGTAGGTAATAAATCATTATCTGTCTTTTCAGGAAGTTTGTTTAACAATATAGGAGGTTGCGACTGGTATATAAAAACCACAGAACTTCACGTCCTCCCTGCTGCTCCAGATCTGGATCTTCAGCACTTCCTGTGGTCTATTCTGACAGGCTGCAGCGGTGATGGCTCAACTACAGCAGACATCATTGCTGCAGCCAATCACTGAGCTTAGAAGCTCTGCCGGCATGGGCCACGGAGCCAAGTGATTGGCTGCAGAACTGCAGTCATGACGTCACCCCTGAAGCCAGTGACTAAAGATCAGAGGCAGCAGTGACGAGCCAGAACTGGAGCGGCCGGAGGTAGGAAAGCTTCTTGGGTTATTATCACACATTGCGGTAAAACCCTTTTAACCCTATAAGGACCGGGTGATTTTTTTTGTTTTTGCACTTCTGTTTTTTCTTCATAACGTTTTACATTTTCAGGAATGGGGCTGTGTGAGATCTTGTTGTTTGCACAAGAACCAACGTTTATATTGATATTATTTTGGGATATGTAAGATGTTTTAACCCCTTACCGGCATCGGACGTACTATACCGTCCGATGCCGGCTCCCCTGCTTTGATGCAGGGCTCCGCGGTGAGCCCGCACCAAAGCCGGGACATGTCAGCTGTTTTGAACAGCTGACATGTGCCCGTAATAGGCGCGGGCAGAATCGCGATCTGCCCGCACCTATTAACTAGTTAAATGCCGCTGTCAAACGCAGACAGCGGCATTTAACTACCGCTTCCGGCCGGGCGGCCGGAAATGACGTCATCGCCGACCCCCGTCACATGATCGGGGGTCGGCGATGCTTGTGAATGGTAACCATAGAGGTCCTTGAGACCTGTATGGTTACTGATTGCCCGTCGCTGTGAGCGCCACCCTGTGGTCGGCGCTCACAGCACACGTGCAATTCTGCTACATAGCAGCGATCAGCAGATCGCTGCTATGTAGCAGAGCCGATCGTGCTATGCCTGCTTCTAGCCTCTCATGGAGGCTATTGAAGCATGGCAAAAGTAAAAAAAAAAAGTTTAAAAAAATGTGAAAAAAATAAAAAAAACATAAAAGTTTAAATCACCCCCCTTTCGCCCCAATCAAAATAAATCAATAAAAAAAATCAAATCTACACATATTTGGTATCGCCGCGCTCAGAATCGCCCGATCTATCAATTAAAAAAAAGTATTAACCTGATCGCTAAACAGCGTAGCGGGAAAAAAATTCGAAACGCCAGAATTACGTTTTTTTGGTCGCTGCGACATTGCATTAAAATGCAATAACGGGCGATCAAAAGAACGTATCTGCACCGAAATGCTATCATTAAAAACGTCATCTCGGCACGCAAAAAATAAGCCCTCAACCGACCCCAGATCACAAAAAATGGAGACGCTACGAGTATCGGAAAATGGCGCAATTTTTTTTTTTTTTTTTTAGCAAAGTTTGGAATTTTTTTTCACCACTTAGATAAAAAATAACCTAGTCATGTTTGGTGTCTATGAACTTGTAATGACCTGGAGAATCATAATAGCAGGTCAGTTTTAGCATTTAGTGAACCTAGCAAAAAAGCCAAACAAAAAACAAGTGTGGGATTGCACTTTTTTTGCAATTTCACCGCACCTGGAATTTTTTTCCCGTTTTCTAGTACAAGACATGCTAAAACCAATGATGTCGTTCAAAAGTACAACTCATCCCGCAAAAAATAAGCCCTCACATGGCCAAATTGACGGAAAAATGAAAAAGTTATGGCTCTGGGAAGGAGGGGAGCGAAAAACGAACACGGAAAAACGAAAAATCCCCCGGTCATGAAGGGGTTAATCACCTATTTTTACAATTTTATCTCTTGCTGCAATGGCGGAAAGACTGTAGTTCTGGCATTTTATTTTATTTTCTAGCTAGGTCGTTTACCGATCTGACTAATTTATTTTATATTTTGGTAGATCTGACTTTTACAAATGCAGCAATATCACATATTTGTATTTTTTTATATATATTTCTAAATTTTGTAATGGGGGGAAAACGGGTGATTTCAACTTTTTATTTTTTTTCATATTTTTTACTTTTCATTGTATTTGTTAGTCCCCTTAAGGGACTTGAACCTTCGATCATCTGATTATTTGTGTTACATACAGCATTGCTATATATTTCAGAAATCACAATCTCCTATAAACAGCAGCCACAGGCAGCTTTCACAGGAGTTTAGTGGTGACAGTCACAGGGATCCTCAGCAATCACGTCACAAGTGCGCCGATGATGGCGCGTCCCCCTGCCGGTGAGCATTAAATGCAGCTGTCACAGATTGACTACGGCATTTTACAGGTTAACAGCGGTGGGTGGATCTTCGTTCCACCCGCCGCTGATAGAGGCTTATGATGGCTGAATAACACGGCCATCATCTGCCGATAAAGATGGGGTTCGGCGTGCGAGCCGGCGTGAAAGGTGGGGAGCCGACTTATGATGAACATAGTCCAGCATAAGATGTTAGGGTATAAGATGCATTTCATAGATAAAGCGTGACTGTCACTCACTGTATTTTCTAGACCATATGACGCACATTTTAAGAACACAATTCTTGCTAAATATTGTGTGCGTCTTATAGACCAGAGGCAGCCGCCGATCATGTATACTTACCATGCATCTGCAACTGCCGCAACAGGTTTCAGCTGATCGTGGGGGTGCCAGGTGTCGGATCCCACCGATCTCATACTGATGATCTATCTTACAGATAGGTCATAAATTCATGTCCCAAATAACCCCTTTAAGGGAAATGGGAATGAAGTCACCACCAAGATGGTGGGAAATTATGGGCCTGAAATGAAGTGACCGGTTACCTTTAATACATACATGAACACTCACACACATATACACAGAAACGCAGACGCATGCACACTTACCTCAACACACAACATACACACAGACACACAGCACACATACTCACAGAACACACAACATACAGAGACACACAAAACATATAAAATACATACATGCACACACAACTTACGACATACAGACAAACAAAACAAACAACATATATACATATACGCACAAACATGCACACTCACCTCAACACACAACATACACAGACACACACAACATACCATACATACATACAGTATGTACACACAACACACATACATAAACACAACACAAAACATACACAGAAACACACACAACATACAGTACATACACACACTCACCTCAGCACATAAACATAAGCACACACACCCCTTCAGTGCGGCAATGCTGGGCACACAAACACACACCCCATTAGTGCAGGGACACACAGACCATCACACAGCCACCCCATGATTTCTGGGGTCACACACACACATCCCTTTTTTATTGCTGGGGTCACACAAACACACATACACACACCCCTTCAGTGCAGGGGCCATACACACAGCCCTTCACTGCTGCATTTCAGGGGACATGTACACCTCAACACACACATACACACACCTCAACACACACATACATAAACACACGCGCACACACCCCTTCACTGCTGCAGTGTTGGAGACACAAACACACACCCAATTAGTGTAGGGACGCACAAACTGTCACACAGCCACCCCTTTATTGCTGGGGTCACACACACACAACCTTTAAATTCTGGGGACAAACACACAGCTCTTTAATGATGCAATTCAGGGGACGTGTACATATGTGCACACACAGACACACACACAGACACATACACACCCACTTACCTTCTATGCTGGACCCCAAAATGTCTTCTCACTTGATACTTACAGGTCCTTGGATACTCCAACAATCTCAGAGCAGCCTGGGGAAGGTCAGGAAGAAAAAAATGCAGCTAATATTCATCTGGAGAAATCACGGTGATGAGGACGCCGTCCATACAGCGCACACTGCAGATCTCTTCCTGGCCCTGCTGTGCTGTCTGTGCTGTGCAGAATGCTGTGCAGCGAGTCCTCCTCCCTCTCCGATGTGACCCGATCCTCAGCGTTCAGTGAAGAGCTACCTACCTGGACTCGTCCTCTTCAGGCTGTGACACAAGATGGCTCAGGATCAGAACTTTGCACATTCTATAGCAATTGTGATGTCATGTGAGGTCTGTGATGTCCAGTACTCTGATGTCATGCGCCTTGTGATGTCATCAGAACTGACACTGCTGTTTTATGTATCAAGTTACAACTTCAATAAATAAATTAATTGGGTTATAATTTGTGACACCTATAAAAATGAACCTTTATTTTAGTCCATATCACCTACTGCTCTATGAGTTAGAGGAAAACATGAGGTTCCATATTGCATTCGCTGATCACAATGAACGGCAAGTTCCAAGTCTCTCCCTGATCCGACAGAAACAAAATAACTGACAACAGAGAATAATAGCATTTTACAGTTACACTTATGTTAGGAAAACCATTTTCCCCTCACATTTTTGAAAATATATTATATCTTTTCATGGGAGAACATTGAAGATCTAACATGTTGTAAAGTAGCCAGTGTACAGCTTGTATAACAGTGTAAATTTGTTGTGCCCTCTAAATACCTCGACATATAGCCATTAATGTCTAAACCACTGGTAGCAAAAGTGAGTACACCCTTAAGTGAAAATGGCCAAATTGTGCCGAAAGTGTCAATATTTTGTGTGATCACCATTATTTTCAAGCACTGCCTTAACTCTCTTGGGCATGGAATTCACTAGAACTTCATACAGTTGTGGCCAAAAGTATTGACACCCCTGCATTTCTGTCAGATAATACTCAGTTTCTTCCTGAAAATGATTGCAGTCACAAATTCTTTGGTATTATTATCTTCATTTAATTTGTCTTCAATGAAAAAACACAAAAAGAATTGTCCTAAAGCCAAATTGGATATAATTCCACATCAAAAATAAAAAAGGGGGTGGACAAAAGTATTGGCACTGTTAGAAAAATCATGTGATGCTTCTCTAATTTGTGTAATTAACAGCACCTGTAACTTACCTGTGGCACCTAACGTGCTGGCAATAACTAAATCACACTTGCAGCCAGTTGACATGGATTAAAGTTGACTCAACCTCTGTCCTATGTCCTTGTGTGTACCACATTGAGCATGGAGAAAAGAAAGAAGACCAAAGAGCTGTCTGAGGACTTGAGAAACCAAATTGTGAGGAAGCATGAGCAATCTCAAGGCTACAAGTCCATCTCCAAAGACCTGCATGTTCCTGTGTCTACCGTGCGCAGTGTCATCAAGAAGTTTAAAGCCCATGGCACTGTGGCTAACCTCCCTAGATGTGGACGGAAAAGAAAAATTGGCAAGAGATTTCAACGCAAGATTGTGTGGATGTTGGATAAAGAACCTCGACTAACATCCAAACAAGTTAAAGGGACACTGTCACCTGGATTTGGAGGGAACAATCTTCAGCCATGGAGGCGGGGTTTTGGGGTTTTTGATTCACCCTTTCCTTACCCGCTGGCTGCAATATTGGACTGAAGTTCATTCTCTGTCCTCCATAGTACATGCCTGCACAAGGCAATCTTGCCTTGCGCAGGCGTGTACTATGGAGGACAGAGAATGAACTTCAATCCAATATTGCAGCCAGCATGCAGCCAGCGGGTAAGGAAAGGGTGAATCAAAAACCCCAAAACCCCGCCTCCATGGCTGAAGATTGTTCCCTCCAAATCCAGGTGACAGTGTCCCTTTAAAGGTCAGAGGGTACAACAGTGTCAACCCGTACTATCCGTCGGCGTCTGAATGAAAAGGGACTGTATGGTAGGAGACCCAGGAAGATCGCACTTCTTACCCCGAGACATAAAAAAGCCAGGCTGGAGTTTGCCAAAACTTACCTGAGAAAGCCTAAACCGTTTTGGAAAAATGTTCTCTGGTCAGATGAGATAAAAGTAGAGCTTTTTGGGCAAAGGCATCAACAGAGTTTACAGGAGAAAAAAAGAGGCATTCAAAGAAAAGAACACGGTCCGTACAGTCAAACATGGCGGAGGTTCCCTGATGTTTTGGGGTTGCTTTGTTGCCTCTGGCACTGGACTGCTTGACCGTGTGCATGGCCTATTAAGTCTGAAGACTACCAACAAATTTTGCAGCATAATGTAGGGCCCAGTGTGACAAAGCTGGGTCTCCCTCAGAGGTCATGGGTCTTCCAGCAGGACAATGACCCAAAACACACTTCAAAAAGCACTAGAAAATGGTTTGAGAGAAAGCACTGGAGACTTCTAAGGTGGCCAGCAATGAGTCCAGACCTGAATCCCGTTGAACACCTGTGGAGAGATCTAAAAATGGCAGTTTGGAGAAGGCACCCTTCAAATATCAGGGACCTGGAGCAGTTTGCCAAAGAAAAATGGTCTAAAATTCCAGCAGAGCATTGTAAGAAACTCATTGATGGTTACCGGAAGTGGTTGGTCGCAGTTATTTTAGCTAAAGGTTGTGCAACCAAGTATTAGGCTGATGGTGCCAATACTTTTGTCTGGCCCATTTTTGGAGTTTTGTGTGAAATGATCAATGTTTTGCTTTTTGCTTCATTCTCTTTTGTATTTTTTCATTTAAGATAAATTAAATGAAGATGATAATACCAAAGAATTTATGATTGCAATCATTTTCAGGAAGAAACGGAGTATTATCTGACAGAATTGCAGGGGTGTCAATACTTTTGGCCACAACTGTAGATTGCAACTGGAATCCTCTTCCATTCTTTCATGACGACGTCACAGAGCTGTTTGATGTTAGAGATCTTGTGCTCCTCCACCTTCCCTTTGAGGATGCCCCACAGATGGTCAATATGGCGTAGATCTGGAGACATGCTTGGCCAGTCCAGCGTCTTTACCCTCAATTTCTTTAGCGCGGCGGTGGTTGTCTTGGAGATGTTTTTGGGGTCGTTATCATGTTGGAATACTGCCCTACGGTCCAGTTTCCAAAGGGAGGGGATCATGCTCTGTTCCAGTATGTCACAGTACATGTTGGTTTTCATGGTTCCCTCAATGAGCTGTAGGTCCCCATTGCTGGCAGCACTCATACAGTGTTAGAGCAGGATTTATATATATTTGTCTATCCTGACTCCATTTTGGATATTCTACATGCATTTCCTTTTTTCCAGAATGGAGTTTGAGTCTGTGTGCATGTTTTGAGATAAGGAGTTTTAGGAATGACTAACGGGCGTAGAAAAAACATAGGAAAGAAACAAAACTAAGGGTTGAAAGATGCACCTAAACTCTTCAACTTTTAGAGATAAGCTGAACCAAGTGTGGCCACCTTTATAAAAGCTGAAGTTTGGTCAGTTTGCTGTTTTGGAGCATTTAGGCGTATGTTAAAGTAGTTGTCCACAACAAGGACAACCCCTTCTCGATCTGAACGTTATAAACAGAGGGAAGAGACAAAAGCTTAGTCAGGAAATGGTCCGAGGTCAGAATACCAGGAACATAATGGATCAGAGCAAAGGCACTAGGCAAAATGGATGGTCAGAATGAGGTTCAAGATTGGGTGGCAAAAAGATCGACAAGCAAAGCAGAAGGCATAAAGAAGCAAACTACACAGAGCTGAAACTACATCTCGCAGATATCTGGAACTGACAATTACATGAGACAGGGAACACTTGAAGGCGGCCCTGCACCTCTCAGTCTCAAATTGAACGGTTGACTTGTTAATCAAAACACCAGCAACTCAGCACGCCCCTGCACCACACTTGGCAAATGATCTGTCAGTCAAAGAACTGACAGATTCAGCATGCCCCTGCACCAGATTGGATGACTGAGCTGTCAATAACTGTATCCCAGACACACTGAAGGGTGGAGTCGTGACAGATTCAGATTTTTTTAAAGTCATTTTACCTTTCTTTTCATGTGGTATTCCTCGATGTTCTTTACATCAAATACTTCAAAACAACACACTTTGTTTTGGTTATTTTTAGTGCATTTTTTGTACATTTTTAGTGCAAAAGGTAACATTTTCGGCTAAAATGTCACAAAATTTGCCCAAAAGTTGCAAGTGTACATAAAGTCACTCTGAGGCCTCATTCACATGTACAAAAACCTGTCGGAATGCTCACTCCAAGGAAAGAATCAAACATGTGACCAGTTCCATGAACTCTCAGAGGTACAGGTGTTATCTGTGAAAAAATGGATAACAATCACATGCGAAAAATTGATGTGTGAATGAGCCTTATGCAGTGGCGTAGGAAGGGGGGTGCGGGGGGGGCGGTCCGCCCCGGGCGGCACAATGCGGGGGGCGGCCGGCGCTGCAGGAGAAGAAGATAAAAAAAAAAAAAAGACGCCCCTTTAAATCTTCGGGCGGCGCCGTCCGCCGCCACGACCAGGGCCAGCTCCCCCCACCCCCGGGTCCCGCCCCCGCCCCGCCCCCCGCTCTAATACTCACCTCTCCTGGTTCCTGCGGCGCCGGCAGCTGCAGCGTCCTCTGACTCTGCGACGTCTCAGAGCAGAGGGCGCGATGACGTCACTACTGTGCGCGCCACTCTGCCTCTCTGTCCTGAGCGTCGCAGAGCCGGAGAGACGCTGACTGCACCGGACCTACGCTGGGAACGGGAGAGGTGAGGATTTTACTTTTTTTTTTTTTTCTTTATTTCTGACTGTCTGGGGCTGGGGCAATGCTGGAGACCATGGGGCAGAATGCTGGACACACTGGGGCAATACAGGAGACCATGGGGCAGATTGCTGGACACACTGGGGCAATACAGGAGACTATAGGGCAGATTGCTGGACACACTGGGGCAATACAGGAGACCATGGGGCAGATTGCTGGACACACTGGGGCAATACAGGAGACCATGGGGCAGAATGCTGGACACACTGGGGCAATACTGGAGACCATGGGGCAGAATGCTGGACACACTGGGGCAATACTGGAGACCATGGGGCAGAATGCTGGACACACTGGGGCAATACTGGAGACCATGGGGCAGATTGCTGGACACACTGGGGCAATACAGGAGACCATGGGGCAGATTGCTGGACACACTGGGGCAATACTGGAGACCATGGGGCAGAATGCTGGACACACTGGGGCAATACTGGAGACCATGGGGCAGAATGCTGGACACACTGGGGCAATACTGGAGACCATGGGGCAGAATGCTGGACACACTGGGGCAATACTGGAGACCATGGGGCAGAATGCTGGACACACTGGGGCAATACTGGAGACCATGGGGCAGAATGCTGGACACACTGGGGCAGTACAGGAGACTATGGGGCAGAATGCTGGACACACTGAATACTGGAGACCATGGGGCAGAGCTCAGGACACATTGAGGCAATGCTGGAGACCCTGGGGCAGACTTCTGGACATACTGGGGCAATACTGGAGACCATGGGGCAGATTGCTGGACACACCGGGGCAATACTGGAGACCATGGGGCAGAATGCTGGACACACTGGGGCAATACAGGAGACCATGGGGCAGATTGCTGGAGACCATGGGGCAGAATGCTGGACACACTGGGGCAGTACAGGAGACTATGGGGCAGAATGCTGGACACACTGGGGCAATACTGGAGACCCTGGGGCAGATTGCTGGACACACTGGGGCAATACTGGAGACCCTGGGGCAGATTTCTGGACACATTGAGGCAATGCTGGAGACCCTGGGGCAGACTTCTGGACACACTGGGGCAATGCTGGACACTGGGGCAGATTGCTGGACACACTGGGGGTAATATACTGGACACACTGGGGCAATGCTGGACACTGGGGGTAATATGCTGGACACACTGGGGGCAGGACTTGAGGCATGGGCAGAATGTAGATACGGGGCATGATTGGAGACACGGGGCAGGATTGGATCATGGGACAGGACGGATACGATGGAGGCTGGTGGGGCAGGATGGGGAGATCATATGGGGTAGAATGGATACTCATGAGGGCAGGATACGACAACATATGGCTGGAGCCAGGAATGAGATAAACGGGGCCAGGGTGGGGAATATTATTACCATAGGGGATAATTAAGGGATATTGTAACTGCAGTGATGTATTTATTTTATTTTTTGAGTATACTGTTTTAAATGGGGGGGCGGTCCTGTTACTGTGCAGAGTGACACTATATCACCTTTTTTTCTTCATGTGGTGTAATGTAGAAGTTGTGAAAAATTAAGTAATGTGTTCTGCAAGCGGAGCTCGAGATAACTGTGTTATTTCCTGCAGAAACGAGTCCTGGCTGGAAGGAATGATGGCGGTCTGTGCTGGATGAAAGATGAAGGACTTCACCTAGAGACGTCACTGGTGAGTCAGTGTTACCTATACACTGACACTATACACTGTATACTATATAGAGGTCCTGTGTATAATGTCACCAGTGATCTCTGTATTACCTCTACACAGACACTGCATACTAAGTACAGATCTCCTGTGAATACTGGCACTTATGGTGATAGTATTGTGGTTTTTTTTTTTATTACTGATCAGTATTGTAGTATTCAGTCACTATGTGGTGGTAATATGTGGTCTGGAAATGGTGCGGTGGTATTTGTCCCTTGTATGTAGTATTATTCGGTCACTATGTGGCCTGGTCATGGTGTGGTGGTATTAAGTCACAGGTGTGGCATGTGGGGGTGACACCATTAGGCCCAGTTTAAGTTCTACAAAACAGGAAAACCATTTTTGGTAACCTTTGTGTGTATTGAGCTGGGGGGGGGGATGGGGGGGGAGGGCGCCAAACTCGGGAACAGCCCCGGGCGGCAAAAGCTCTAGCTACGCCTCTGGCCTTATGGGAGATTGCTGTACATTTGTGCAATAATTTATCAACTTTTTTAAAAAGTCACAAACCATATATCAGCTGAAAATATCTGGAAGCCCCATACTCTAACTATAATAGCAAAACATATAAAACAAAATATTTCAAAACCTATAAAATAGACTTTTAAACAGGCAAAATTAAAAGAAGACTAACGAGCAAATGAAAAATAAGCACAAAACACAAAAAATAGATGTCAGACAAAAAATATGCGTAAATGCACCAAAGAATTTGGCCCTTAGTCTTTATTCTCTAAGAGCTGAACAGCCTGTTGTAGCTATGTAGTAGTACAGCAGAGCGCCACAGAAGAGTTGTCTCATTTTACAGAATGGACGCCCCCCCTTTGTAGTATACGAAGGGGGTCGCATGATAACACAGCCTCTCCCCACAGTTCTCTCATGTTTTCCATCTTTCTGGCATATGTTTTAATGGGTTTTTATGAGGTGTTAAAGTTGGTGATAAAGGGGTTAATTTATTTAGTAAGCTGTGCAATTGCGCGAGTAGGTTCCAGCCGGTTTTAGCTGGTTGTATTCCCGCAATTTTCGTAGGTTTTGATTGGCTTAAGAAGAAAGTGCGGGAAGAATTTCAGGTATATAATCAGCTGTTCATCAGCTGGTTCCCAATCATCTGATGAAGATTGAAGACAGCTGATGGATCCTCTCCTGCAGCAGCTGATCCAGCGAGCGGAGGCGGAGGGCGGCGCTGACTGGTTGCTGAGTTGCCTGGCTATGAATAGTGTACTCACTGGCGTCGCCATCTTTGTTGGTCCGGGAAGGTGTTCTGACAGAGCACGGTAGCAGGCGGAAGTCGTCGCGGCGGAAGTCCCAGAGCCCGCCGCGAGGTTATCACAGAAGCCGGCTGACCTCTCATATTCAAGTGCCGGATACAGCTGTTATGTCCGGCGCGCCGCAGATGGTTGAACCGGAAGCGGTGCCCTCGGGGGAGAGAGCGACAGGAGCACCATCTAACCGTGGCAGCCTTACAAGCGCTGCAGCGGTCCAGGGATCGTGGCTCACGGCGGAGCTTGGTAGCGGTGAGATCGTCGTCCCAAGCTCTCCAGCTGTCGCTGCTGCCGCTGCCAGATCCTGGATCAACGCGTCCCCAGTTCCCAGCCAAGACGTGATACGCCCTTCTCATCAACCGCATTCGTCTGCAGGAGCGGGCTCGAGTGCTGGCATCCCTGCCGCGCAGGACCTGAGGCTTCACGGATGTAATGAGAGCCAAAATGTTCATTTGTCTGCAAATTATCTTAGTGTAAAAGATTTAGTAAGGGAGGCATTGGAAGATTATCTGGGCAGTGGCGTTTTTCCTTCTGCTCCCAGATCTTCTTTCAATGATATTAATTCTAATAGCTTTAATGCTGTTTTAAAGCCTGGTATGCCGGAGATTCTTCTGAAGGAGTCTCTTACATGCGAGGTGTCTCCACTGGGTTTTCATTTGAGCCCTGCAGTAAAGGAACAATTATGGAGCAGAGAGTTTATTGACATTTTCTCCCTTTTACCTTCTGGTAGGGAGCAGCAAAATAGATTTGAGAGAAAGGATGATTCGGATGATAAAAAGAAATCAACCACAGTTAAATCATTTAACCCCTTAAGACCCGAGGGTGGTTTGCACGTTAATGACCGGGCCAATTTTTACAATTCTGACCACTGTCCCTTTATAAGGTTATAACTCTGGAACGCTTTAACGGATCTTGGCGATTCTGACATTGTTTTCCCGTGACATTCTGTACTTCATGGTAGTGGTAAAATGTATTCGATATAACTTGCGTTTATTTGTGAAAAAAATGGAAATTTGGCGAAAATTTCGCAATTTTCCAACTTTAAATTTTTATGCCCTTAAATCACAGAGATATGTCATGCAAAATACTTAATAAGTAACATTTCCCACATGTCTTGTTAGGTCTCGAGTTCCCGCTTCTGCACAGGGGGAATCTCGAGCCATCTCCGCTGCGGTCTCCCATTCTTATCCAGGCGCAGTGGAGTCTGCTCAGCAGTGACGTCGGTCCCAGTGTCTTGCTCAGTCTCACTCTGTACAGAGAGTTACTGCTGCTTCTTCAGCTTCTGCCATTAAAGCCAGTGCTGGTCAGCAGCGAGCAGACTTCTCTGGGACTAAGTCCTTGTCTGCACACACTGAGCATGCCCAGGGCAAGATCTCCCGTTGGAGATCGAGGGTCATGTGCTCAGGCCCTGCAGCACATTCCATTGGTCCTCTTGGCAGGTCTTGGAAGGGCAAAGTTTCTGTGGCCACTTCCTGTGCTGCAACTATATAAACTGCGCATGACCGCACGGCCATGCGCTAGTGTACATTTGCATACGTGTGTTTGTTGTGAGTGCAAGTCGTCCTTGGATACCCCTTCCCTATTGAATGTCTGTTCGCGGAAGGTGTATGGTTGCTATCTAGCGCCCGACTTATCCTACAGCATAAATCACACATTACAGCGTCCAGTTGCTGTGACCACCAGTACGGCGCCGTGCACTTCCTCTGTGCTTTCCTTACCCAAGCCTGGGTGGTTAGTGGCGTTCGTCAGTGCGGCACCGCATGCACTCTTGTGCCCTAAATATTGTTATTTTCCTTACACACCCAGTTGCGGTGTTGTGCCAGCAAGGGTCTAATCGGACTTCAATCCTAGTTGGGGTTGAGTTCGCTGACTACTTGCTCGCGCTCTATGTGCGGTACCGCGATCCTGTGACGCAACAGGATCGCTTCCTTCACGCTGGGTGAAGTCTAACCCACGTGTGTATACTTATGAGTACCGCCATATAGTCCGTCATTACTTGGCAGCAGGTTCCATCTCTGCACGGTGGACCCCGGGCTGCGAACGCACCATACTCTATCTGTCTCATTATTTGGTGCGTTCCGCTAGCCCTAACATTACACTAGCGCCAGGGTCTGGCTAGTAATGGCGGACAAACAGCAATCTTTGCGGTATATCCAGCAGCTGGAGGGTAGGTTGGCGGCTCTTGAGAGCGCAACCTCAGCTGTGGATGTTACCGCAGTTGCTGTACAGGCTGCTAGCGTGGCTGCAGCAACCCTGTCCATTGCCACCCCTGCTCTGACATTTTCTCGCCTCCCGCTGCCAGAAAAATTTTCTGGTGATAGCAAATTTTGTAGGGGATTTGTGAGTCAGTGCTCTATTCACCTCGAGCTCCTGGCTGCACGTTTTCCCACAGAGCGGGCTAAGGTGGGATTTATAGTGTCTCTCTTGTCGGACAGGGCGTTGGAATGGGCTACGCCGCTGTGGGAGCGTGGCGATCATGTGGTGCAGAGTGCTCCGCTGTTTCTGAGCACTCTGAAACAGGTCTTTTTAGGACCTCAAGTCACCCATGATACTGCGCTCCAACTGCTGGCAATAACTCAGGGTGAGTCCTTGGTCAGTCATTTTGCCATCCAATTCCGCACTTTAGCTTCTGAGCTGGGTTGGTCGGATAAAGCTCTTATCCCCATATTTTGGAGGGGCCTGGCTGACCACGTTAAGGACGCTCTGGCCACTAGGGAGATTCCTGCCACACTGGAGGAGTTAATAACTGTCTCCACTCGAATTGACCTCCGTTTTAACGAGCGGAGGTTAGAGCGAGCCCAGTGTAGGCAGAGGTTTCGGCTGGCTCCTACCTTCGCCAAACCTCTGGAATCTCCGGTCCTGGTTCCTGAGTCACATGAGGCCAGGGAAGTGTCACAAGCGGGATCTAAGTCCCGGACCGCTTGTGCACTCAAGGTCTGTCATGTTTGCCAGCAGTCAGGACATCTAGCCACCAGATGTTCTCAGCGGTCGAGGAAACGTCAGCGTCTAGTGGTAGTAGGTGGAGGTACACTAGACACGGCGACATTTGCCTCTAAATTGTCCTTTAAGGGGACAATTACTAAAGGCTCATTCTCCCACTCGGTAGAGCTCAGCATGGATTCTGGGGCGGAGGGCAATTTTATGTCTTCTGCCTTCGCCCAACGTCACGCAATACCCCTGGTTATGCTAGCTCAACCAGTAACGGTACGAGTGGTGAATGGGTCGACACTGCCCTCACAGATAACACACCAGACCATCCCTTTTACTCTGTCCATGTCGCCATCTCATCAGGAGATTATATCTCTGCTCATCATTCCTGAGGGAATTGATGAGGTCCTGTTGGGAATACCTTGGCTACGGTACCACTCTCCTCATATCGAGTGGTCCTCTGGCAGAATCCTGGGATGGGGCGAATCTTGTGGGGGTAGGTGTCAGAGGGAGTGCGTTCAGGTTGCTACTACAGAGGTACCCGCAGATCTTTCCTCTCTCCCCAAGCAGTATTGGTCTTATGCAGACGTGTTCTCCAAAAAGGCGGCGGAGATCCTTCCGCCCTATCGCCCCTATGACTGTCCTATTGATCTCTTGCCTGGTGCTGAGCCTCCCCGGGGTCAAGTCTATCCGCTATCTCTCCCGGAGACGGAGGCAATGTCTCAGTACATCCAGGAAAATCTGGCAAGAGGATTCATTAGGAAGTCGGTGTCACCTGCTGGGGCAGGGTTCTTCTTCGTGCAGAAGAAGAATGGGGAATTGCGTCCATGCATAAACTACAGGGGTCTTAACCCCATCACCGTTAAAAATAAATATCCTTTGCCCTTGATATCTGAGCTCTTCGATAGGCTTCGGGGAGCAAGGGTATTTACTAAACTAGATCTGCGGGGTGCTTACAACCTGATTTGCATCCGTGAGGGGGACGAATGGAAGACGGCTTTTAACACCAGGGATGGGCACTATGAATATCTGGTGATGCCCTTCGGGCTCTGTAATGCCCCAGCCGTTTTCCAAGACTTTGTGAACGATATCTTCCGGGATATGCTTTCCACCTCGGTCGTAGTCTATCTGGATGATATTCTCATCTACTCTCCAGATATTGACTCCCACCGGAGAGATGTTTGCAAAGTCTTCGACCTCCTACGGGCAAACTCCCTCTATGCCAAGTTGGAGAAGTGTATGTTTGAGCAGGAGTCCTTACCTTTCCTAGGCTACATCATCTCTGCCCAGGGATTGGCTATGGATCCTGCCAAACTACAGGCTGTGATGGACTGGCAGGAACCCCATTCTCTTAAAGCGGTGCAGCGCTTTATGGGGTTCATTAATTATTATCGCCAGTTCATTCCGCACTTCTCAACTTTGGTAGCTCCCTTGGTTGCCCTCACCAAGAAGGGGGCGAATCCCAAATTGTGGTCTGAGGAGGTCTCCAAGGCCTTTAACTCTATAAAGTCAAACTTCGCTAGCGCTCCCATCCTACATCGCCCCGATGTTGATAAGCCATTTATCATGGAGGTGGATGCCTCTTCTGTTGGTGCTGGAGCAGTCCTCTTCCAAAAGGATGCTCAAGGTCGGAAGCATCCTTGCTTCTTTTTCTCCAAGACCTTCTCACCAGCAGAGAGGAATTATTCCATCGGGGACAGGGAGTTGCTAGCCATGAAGTTGGCTTTCTCGGAGTGGAGACATCTCTTGGAGGGAGCACGTTTTCCCTTCCAAGTCTTCACAGACCATAAAAATTTGGTGTACCTGCAGACAGCCCAGCGGTTGAATTCTCGCCAGGCCAGATGGTCCTTATTCTTCTCCCGGTTTCATTTCACCCTTCATTTTCTTTCTGGGGAGAAGAACATTCGGGCTGACGCTCTCTCTCGCTCCGTTGTGTCATCTGCGGAGGAGGAGGAGGAGCCTCGGCTTATTGTCCCCACCGAGAGCTTGAGAACTGTGGCCCCGGTTTCGCTAGAGTCTGTGCCTCCGGGCAAGACTTTTATACCATCCAGTTTGCGACCGGAGGTTCTCTCTTGGGCACACTCGTCCAGGGTGGGTGGACATTTTGGTACCAAAAGGACATCTGAGTTACTGGCGAGGACATACTGGTGGCCGCATATGGCTCGTGATGTCGCAGAGTATGTTCGGGCGTGTGTCTCTTGCGCCAAGAACAAGACTCCTCGGCAACGGCCAGCTGGTTTGCTTTATCCTCTGCCGGTGGCAGACAGGCCCTGGGAGATGGTCGGGATCGACTTTGTGGTGGGCTTACCCAAGTCTCGTAACTGCACCATTATCTGGGTGATCACCGACCATTTTTCCAAAATGGTGCACTTGGTGCCTCTTCCACGGCTACCTTCTGCACGGGCGTTGGCTGTCTTGTTCGTCAAGCATATCTTTCGCCTACACGGTATGCCAGACAAAATTGTTAGTGACCGGGGTCCCCAGTTTGAGTCTCGATTCTGGAGAGAGCTTTGTCGTCTACTCAGTATTGAGTTGAATCTCTCTTCGGCATATCATCCCGAGACGAATGGGTTGGTAGAGAGGGCCAACCAGATCTTGGTCACATATTTACGACATTTTGTTTCTGCCAGGCAGGATGACTGGGCATCCTTGCTACCGTGGGCAGAGTTTGCACTTAACAATGCCGTAGCCGACTCCACCGGTCAGACTCCATTCCTCCTAAATTACGGCCAGCATCCGCGTGTTCCTGTGCCCATGCCTGTGTCTTTTGCTGACTCCAGGGTGGCAGACTGGGCTGTGGAGGCACGGGACATTTGGGACCGCACGCAGGATGCCATTCGGGCCTCCAAGGAGAGAATGAGGTCCTCCGCCGATGTTCATCGGCGCCTCGCTCCGACCTTTGCTCCTGGCGACTTGGTGTGGCTCTCCGCCCGTAACATCAGGCTGCGAGTTGAGTCCACTAAGTTTGCTCCTCGCTCCTTGGGTCCCTTCAAGGTTCTCGAACAGGTTAATCCTGTGGTCTACCGTTTGGCTCTTCCTCCACGCTTGGGTATCACCGACACCTTTCATGTGTCCCTCTTGAAACCCGTATACATGTCCCGGTTTTCCGAGTCATCTGCCGGGACATCGGGTTCGTCTACGGACGATTACGAGGTGAACGCTATTTTGGGGTGCAAGGTGGTACGCGGCAAAAAGTTCTATCTGGTGGATTGGAAGGGTTATGGCCCTGAGAACAGGTCATGGGAGCCTGCTGAAAACATTCGGGCCCCACAGCTCATTGCTGCCTTCGAGCGTAGCGAGGCCCAAGGAGGGGGGGCCCTAGGAGGAGGGGTAATGTCAGGTCTCGAGTTCCCGCTTCTGCACAGGGAGAATCTCGAGCCATCTCCGCTGCGGTCTCCCATTCTTATCCAGCCGCAGTGGAGTCTGCTCAGCAGGGACGTCGGTCCCAGTGTCTTGCTCAGTCTCATTCTGTACAGAGAGTTACTGCTGCTTCTTCAGCTTCTGCCATTAAAGCCAGTGCTGGTCAGCAGCGAGCAGACTTCTCTGGGACTAAGTCCTTGTCTGCACACACTGAGCATGCCCAGGGCAAGATCTCCCGTTGGAGATCGAGGGTCATGTGCTCAGGCCCTGCAGCACATTCCATTGGTCCTCTTGGCAGGTCTTGGAAGGGCAAAGTTTCTGTGGCCACTTCCTGTGCTGCAACTATATAAACTGCGCATGACCGCACGGCCATGCGCTAGTGTACATTTGCATACGTGTGTTTGTTGTGAGTGCAAGTCGTCCTTGGATACCCCTTCCCTATTGAATGTCTGTTCGCGGAAGGTGTATGGTTGCTATCTAGCGCCCGACTTATCCTACAGCATAAATCACACATTACAGCGTCCAGTTGCTGTGACCACCAGTACGGCGCCGTGCACTTCCTCTGTGCTTTCCTTACCCAAGCCTGGGTGGTTAGTGGCGTTCGTCAGTGCGGCACCGCATGCACTCTTGTGCCCTAAATATTGTTATTTTCCTTACACACCCAGTTGCGGTGTTGTGCCAGCAAGGGTCTAATCGGACTTCAATCCTAGTTGGGGTTGAGTTCGCTGACTACTTGCTCGCGCTCTATGTGCGGTACCGCGATCCTGTGACGCAACAGGATCGCTTCCTTCACGCTGGGTGAAGTCTAACCCACGTGTGTATACTTATGAGTACCGCCATATAGTCCGTCATTACTTGGCAGCAGGTTCCATCTCTGCACGGTGGACCCCAGGCTGCGAACGCACCATACTCTATCTGTCTCATTATTTGGTGCGTTCCGCTAGCCCTAACATGTCTACTTTACATCAGCACAATTTTGGAACCAAAATTTTTTTTTGTTAGGGAGTTATAAGGGTTAAAAGTTGACCAGCAATTTCTCATTTTTACAACACCATTTTTTTTTAGGGACCACATCTCATTTGAAGTCATTTTGAGGGGTCTGATAGAAAATACCCAAGTGTGACACCATTCTAAAAACTGCACCCCTCAAGGTGCTCAAAACCACATTCAAGAAGTTTATTAACCCTTCAGGGGTTTCACAGGAATTTTTGGAATGTTTAAATAAAATTGAATATTTAACTTTTTTTCACACAAAATTTATTTCAGCTCCAATTTGTTTTATTTTAACAAGGGTAACAGGATAAAATGGATGACAAAAGTTGTTGTACAATCTGTCCTGAGTACGCTGATACCCCATATGTGGGGGTTAACCACTGTTTGGGCGCATGGCAGAGCTCAGAAGGAAAGGAGCGCCATTTGACTTTTCAATACAAAATTGACAGGAATTGAGATGGGATGCCATGTTGCGTTTGGAGAGCCCCTCATGTGCCTAAACATTGAAACCCCCCACAAGTGACACCATTTTGGAAAGTAGACACCCTAAGGAACTTATCTAGATGTGTGGTGACCACTTTGACCCACCAAGTGCTTCACAGAAGTTTATAATGCAGAGCCGTAAAAATAAAAAATCATATTTTTTCACAAAAATGATCTTTTCGCCCCCAATTTTTTATTTTCCCAAGGGTAAGAGAAGAAATTAGACCACAAAAGTTGTTGTGCAATTTGTCCTGAGTGCGACGATACCCCATATGTGGGGGTAAACCACTGTTTGGGCGCATGGCAGAGCTCGGAAGGAAAGGAGCGCCATTTGACTTTTCAATGCAAAATTGACTGGAATTGAGATGGGACGCCATGTTGCGTTTGGAGAGCCCCTGATGTGCCTAAACATTGGAACCCCTCACAAGTGACACCATTTTGGAAAGTAGACCCCTTAAGGAACTTATCTAGATGTATGGTGAGCACTTTGACCCAACAAGTGCTTCACAGAAGTTTTAATGCAGAGCCGTAAAAATAAAAAAATCATATTTTTTCACAAAAATGATCTTTTCGCCCCCAATTTTATATTTTCCCAAGGGTAAGAGAAGAAATTAGACCACAAAAGTTGTTGTGCAATTTGTCCTGAGTGCGACGATACCCCATAGGGTAAACCACTTTTTGGGCGCATAGCAGAGCTCGGAAGGGAAGGAGCGCCATTTGACTTTTCAATGCAAAATTGACTGGAATTAAGATGGGACGCCATGTTGGTTTGGAGAGCCCCTGATGTGCCTAAACATTAAAACCCCCCACAAGTGACACCATTTTGGAAACTAGACCCCCTCAGGAACTTATCTAGATGTGTTTTGAGAGCTTTGAGCCCCCAAGTGTTTCACTACAGTTTATAACGCAGAGCCGTGAAAATAATTTATTTTTTCGCAAAAATTGTTTTTTAGCCCCCAGTTTTGTATTTTCACAAGGGTAACAGAATAAATTGGACCCCAAAAGTTGTTGTCCAATTTGTCCTGAGTACGCTGATACCCAATATGTGGGGGGAACCACTGTTTGGGCGCATGGCAGAGCTCGGAAGGGAAGGAGCGCCATTTGGAATGCAGACTTAAATGGATTGGTCTGCAGTCGTCACGTTGCATTTGCAGAGCCCCTGATGTACCCAAACAGTACAAACCCCCCACAAGTGACCTCATATTGGAAACTAGACCTCCCAAGGAACTTATCTAGATGTGTTGTGAAAACTTTGAACCCCCAAGTGTTTCACTACAGTTTATAACGCAGAGCCGTGAAAATAAAAAATCCTTTTTTTTCCCACAAAAATTATTTTTAGCCCCCCAAATTTTTATTTTCCCAAGGATAACAAGAGATCTTGGACCCAAAAAGTTGTTGTCCAATGTGTCCTGAGTGCGCTGATACCCCATATGTTGGGGTAAACCCCTGTTTGGGCGCACGGGAGAGCTCGGAAGTGAAGGAGCACTGTTTTACTTTTTCAATGCAGAATTGGCTGGAATTGAGATCCGACGCCATGTCGCGTTTGGAGAGCCCCTGATGTGCCTGAACAGTGGAAACTCCCCAATTCTACCTGAAACCCTAATCCAAACGCACCCCTAACCCTAATCCCAATGGTAACCCTAACCACACAACTAACCCTGACACACCCCTAATTCTAATCCCAACCATAAATGTAATCCAAACCCTAACCCAAGCCCTAACTCTAGCCCTAACCCTAATGGGAAAATGGAAATAAATACATTTTTTAAAATTTTATTATTTTTCCCTAAGGCTAGGTTCACATTGCGTTAGGGCAATCCGTTTAGCGCTAGCGCTAGCGGATTGCGCTAACGCAATGTCTTTTTAGGTGTCGCGTTTAGTGGTCGCGTTAACGTCCCGCTCTGGAAGATCGGGGATCGGACCTCGGGCGCGCCACGGACGCTGAAAGCAGCATCCGAGGCGCGCCACAAAAGAACGGCACATTGCTAGCGCGAGCCGAAAATGGCACGCTCTAGCGATGCACTACACCCGAAAATCACATTGCTGTCAATGGGTGCGCTAACGGACCCGTTGCACGGCGATAATTGCGACATTTTCGCCGTGCAACGCTGTCCGTTAGCGTTAACTCATTAACGCAATGTGAACCTAGCCTAACTAAGGGGGTGATGAAGGGGGGTTTGATTTACTTTTATAGCGTTTTTTATATCGGATTTTTATGATTGGCAGCCGTCACACACTAAAAGACGCTTTTTATAGCAAAAAAGTTTTTGCGTCTCCACATTTTGAGACCTATAATTTTTCCTTATTTTGGTACACAGAGTCATGTGAGGTCTTGTTTTTTGCGGGACGAGTTGACGTTTTTATTGGTAACATTTTCGGACATGTGACAGTTTTTGATCGCTTTTTATTCCGATTTTTTGTGAGGCAGACTGACCAAAAACCAGCTATTCATGAATTTCTTTTGGGGGAGGCGTTTATACCATTCTACGTTTGGTAAAATTGATAAAGCAGTTTTATTCTTCGGGTCAGTACGATTACAGCGATATCTCATTTATATCATTTTTTTATGTTTTGGCGCTTTTATACGATAAAAGCTATTTTATAGAAAAAATAATTATTTTGGCATTGCTTTATTCTGAGGACTATAACTTTTTTATTTTTTTGGTTATGATGCTATATGGTGGCTCGTTTTTTGCGGGACAAGATGACGTTTTCAGAGGTACCATGTTTATTTATATCCGTCTTTTTGATCGCGTGTTATTCCACTTTTTGTTCGGCGGTATGACAATAAAGTGTTGTTTTTTTGGCTCGTTTTTTTTTTTTTTCTTACGGTGTTCACTGAAGGGGTTAACTAGTGGGACAGTTTTATAGGTTGGGTCGTTACGGACGCGGCGATACTAAATATGTGTACTTTTATTGTTTTTTTTGGTTTTTTTTAGATAAAGAAATACATAGTAACATAGTAACATAGTTAGTAAGGCCGAAAAAAGACATTTGTCCATCCAGTTCAGCCTATATTCCATCATAATAAATCCCCAGATCTACGTCCTTCTACAGAACCTAATAATTGTATGATACAATATTGTTCTGCTCCAGGAAGACATCCAGGCCTCTCTTGAACCCCTCGACTGAGTTCGCCATCACCACCTCCTCAGGCAAGCAATTCCAGATTCTCACTGCCCTAACAGTAAAGAATCCTCTTCTATGTTGGTGGAAAAACCTTCTCTCCTCCAGACGCAAAGAATGCCCCCTTGTGCCCGTCACCTTCCTTGGTATAAACAGATCCTCAGCGAGATATTTGTATTGTCCCCTTATATACTTATACATGGTTATTAGATCGCCCCTCAGTCGTCTTTTTTCTAGACTAAATAATCCTAATTTCGCTAATCTATCTGGGTATTGTAGTTCTCCCATCCCCTTTATTAATTTTGTTGCCCTCCTTTGTACTCTCTCTAGTTCCATTATATCCTTCCTGAGCACCGGTGCCCAAAACTGGACAGAGTACTCCATGTGCGGTCTAACTAGGGATTTGTACAGAGGCAGTATAATGCTCTCATCATGTGTATCCAGACCTCTTTTAATGCACCCCATGATCCTGTTTGCCTTGGCAGCTGCTGCCTGGCACTGGCTGCTCCAGGTAAGTTTATCATTAACTAGGATCCCCAAGTCCTTCTCCCTGTCAGATTTACCCAGTGGTTTCCCATTCAGTGTGTAATGGTGATATTGATTCCTTCTTCCCATGTGTATAACCTTACATTTATCATTGTTAAACCTCATCTGCCACCTTTCAGCCCAAGTTTCCAACTTATCCAGATCCATCTGTAGCAGAATACTATCTTCTCTTGTATTAACTGCTTTACATAGTTTTGTATCATCTGCAAATATCGATATTTTACTGTGTAAACCTTCTACCAGATCATTAATGAATATGTTGAAGAGAACAGGTCCCAATACTGACCCCTGCGGTACCCCACTGGTCACAGCGACCCAGTTAGAGACTATACCATTTATAACCACCCTCTGCTTTCTATCACTTAGCCAGTTACTAACCCATTTACACACATCTTCCCCCAGACCAAGCATTCTCATTTTGTGTACCAACCTCTTGTGCGGCACGGTATCAAACGCTTTGGAAAAATCGAGATATACCACGTCCAATGACTCACCGTGGTCCAGCCTATAGCTTACCTCTTCATAAAAACTGATTAGATTGGTTTGACAGGAGCGATTTCTCATAAACCCATGCTGATATGGAGTTAAACAGTTATTCTCATTGAGATAATCCAGAATAACATCCCTCAGAAACCATTCAAATATTTTACCAACAATAGAGGTTAGACTTACTGGCCTATAATTTCCAGGTTCACTTTTGGAGCCCTTTTTGAATATTGGCACCACATTTGCTATGCGCCAGTCCTGCGGAACAGACCCTGTCGCTATAGAGTCCCTAAAAATAAGAAATAATGGTTTATCTATTACATTACTTAGTTCTCTTAGTACTCGTGGGTGTATGCCATCCGGACCCGGAGATTTATCTATTTTAATCTTATTTAGCCGGTTTCGCACCTCTTCTTGGGTTAGATTGGTGACCCTTAATATAGGGTTTTCATTGTTTCTTGGGATTTCACCTAGCATTTCATTTTCCACCGTGAATACCGTGGAGAAGAAGGTGTTTAATATGTTAGCTTTTTCCTCGTCATCTACAACCATTCTTTCCTCACTATTTTTTAAGGGGCCTACATTTTCAGTTTTTATTCTTTTACTATTGATATAGTTGAAGAACAGTTTGGGATTAGTTTTACTCTCCTTAGCAATGTGCTTCTCTGTTTCCTTTTTGGCAGCTTTAATTAGTTTTTTAGATAAAGTATTTTTCTCCCTATAGTTTTTTAGAGCTTCAGCGGTGCCATCCTGCTTTAGTAGTGCAAATGCTTTCTTTTTACTGTTAATTGCCTGTCTTACTTCTTTGTTTAGCCACATTGGGTTTTTCCTATTTCTAGTCCTTTTATTCCCACAAGGTATAAACCGCTTACACTGCCTATTTAGGATGTTCTTAAACATTTCCCATTTATTATCTGTATTCTTATTTCTGAGGATATTGTCCCAGTCTACCAGATTAAGGGCATCTCTAAGCTGGTCAAACTTTGCCTTCCTAAAGTTCAGTGTTTTTGTGACTCCCTGACAAGTCCCCCTAGTGAAAGACAGGTGAAACTGTACAATATTGTGGTCGCTATTTCCTAGATGCCCAACCACCTGCAGATTTGTTATTCTGTCAGGTCTATTAGATAGTATTAGGTCTAAAAGTGCTCCTCCTCTGGTTGGATTCTGCACCAATTGTGAAAGATAATTTTTCTTGGTTATTAGCAGAAACCTGTTGCCTTTATGGGTTTCACAGGTTTCTGTTTCCCAGTTAATATCCGTGTAGTTAAAGTCCCCCATAACCAGGACCTCATTATGGGTTGCAGCTTCATCTATCTGCTTTAGAAGTAGACTTTCCATGGTTTCTGTTATATTTGGGGGTTTGTAACAGACCCCAATGAGAATTTTGTTACCATTTTTCCCTCCATGAATTTCGACCCATATGGACTCGACATCTTCATTTCCTTCGCTAATATCCTCCCTTAAAGTGGACTTTAGACAAGACTTTACATAGAGACAAACCCCTCCTCCTCTCCGATTTTTACGATCCTTTCTAAACAGACTGTAACCCTGTAAGTTAACTGCCCAGTCATAGCTTTCATCTAACCATGTCTCGGTTATTCCCACTATGTCAAAGTTACCTGTAGATATTTCTGCTTCTAGTTCTTCCATCTTGTTTGTCAGGCTTCTGGCGTTTGCGAGCATGCAGTTTAGAGGATTTTGTTTTGTTCCAATCTCCTCGCTGTGGATTGTTTTAGAAATGTTCTTACCTCCCTTCTGAGTATGTTTTCCTGGGTCTTCTTTGTTCAAGTCTAATGTTTTTCTTCCCGTCCCCTCTTCTTCTAGTTTAACGCCCTCCTGATGAGTGTAGCGAGTCTTCTGGCGAATGTGTGTTTCCCAGGTTTGTTGAGGTGTAGTCCGTCTCTGGCGAGGAGTCCATCGTACAAGTAATTCACACCGTGGTCCAGGAATCCGAATCCTTGTTGTCTGCACCATCGTCTTAGCCAGTTGTTTGCATCAAGGATCCTGTTCCATCTCCTGGTGCCATGCCCGTCTACTGGAAGGATAGAAGAAAAAACTACCTGTGCATCCAGTTCCTTTACTTTCTTCCCCAACTCTTCAAAGTCCTTGCAGGTTGTCGGTAGGTCCTTCCTTGCCGTGTCATTGGTGCCAACATGTATCAGAAGAAATGGGTGGACGTCCTTGGAGCTGAAGAGCTTTGGTATCCTATCGGTCACATCCTTGATCATCGCACCTGGAAGGCAGCATACTTCTCTTGCGGTTATGTCCGGTCTGCAGATGGCTGCTTCTGTGCCTCTCAGTAGTGAGTCTCCCACTACCACCACTCTTCGTTGCTTCTTGGCTGTACTTTTTGCTGTCACTTGTTGCTGTGTGCCCTTTTCTTTTTTGCTTGCTGGTATTGCTTCATCCTTAGGTGTGCCATCTTCATACTCTACAAAGATTTGATATCGGTTCTTCAGTTGTGTGGTTGGTGATTTCTCCATGGTCTTCTTGCTTCTTTTGGTCACATGCTTCCACTCATCTGCTTTTGGAGGTTCTCTGAAACTTTTTTCACCTTCTGTGACCAGTAGAGATGCTTCTGTTCTGTCTAGAAAGTCTTCATTCTCTTTGATGAGTTTCAAAGTTGCTATTCTTTCTTCCAGACCCCGCACCTTTTCTTCTAAAAGGGCCACTAGTCTACACTTCTGACAGGTGAAATTTGATTCTTCTTCTGGTCGATCTGTGAACATGTAGCACATGCTGCAGCTCACCATGTAGGTTGTCACATCTGCCATGTTGCTCCTAGATCCTGCTGACTTGCTGTGTGTTTTCCTTCTTGTGTAATCTACTCAGCCAAGCTCTCTTGCAATAATGTCCTACAGGCAAAAATTCGCGCGCCGTAAGGCACGCGGTTTGGTGATGCTTTCCAAGCAGCTGGTCCCGGCTGTACCCAACGATCTTCTAGCTTAGGGAGACTCCTTGCTTTTCCCAAAAGGCTCCTGGAATATGCAAATTAGCCTCCTCTAGCTTGAATCCCTGGTTTGGTGATGCTTTCCAAGCAGCTGGTCCCGGCTGTACCCAACGATCTTCTAGCTTAGGGAGACTCCTTGCTTTTCCCAAAAGGCTCCTGGAATATGCAAATTAGCCTCCTCTAGCTTGAATCCCTGGCTTATGTATTTATGGGAATAATATTTTTTTTTCTTCTTTATTTAGGAATTTTTTTTAATTTTTTTTTACACGTGTGGACATTTTTTTTTTTACTCTTTCACTTTGTCCCAGGGGGGACATCACAGATCACTGATCTGACAGTGTGCACAGCACTCTGTCAGATCGGTGATCTGACAAACAGCCGGGCAGGATTAGAGCTGGAGCTGCAGCCTGCTCCTGACCCGGAAGTGCTCCCTGCAGGACCCGGATGCAGCCCCGCGGCCATTTTGGATCCAGGGACTGCAGGGAGAAGACGCTCGGTACACGGTGAGTACATCACCGTGTACCGATCGTCTCAGGGAAGCCCGCAGGGAGCCCCCTCCCTGCGAGATGCTTCCCTGCACCGCCGGCACTCCGCGATCATCTTTGATCGCAGTGTGCCGGGGGTTAATGTGCCGGGAGCAGTCCGTGACCGCTCCTGGCACATAGTGCCGGATGTCAGCTGCGATAGGCAGCTGACACGCGGCCGCGATCGGCCGCGCTCCCCTCGTGAGCGCGGCCGATTGCATATGACGTACTATCCCATCACTGGGAATTAAGTCCCAGGGCACCTCGACGGGATAGTACGTCATATGGGATTAAGGGGTTAATAACTGGATCCAAGCTTTCTGTATCTATTCTGCTGTGCTGGGTGAAATATTTCCTAATCTTTGCTCCGGGCTCTTTCAGCATTTAGACTCTATCCTTGAAGCGTACCGTAATTTTGGGGGTATGGCCTGGCTGCTCTATGATGAGGCATTCAGGCAAAAATTATCTATGTTCCCTAATTTATCTTGGGGTACGAAGGATGTCGTGTTATGGATAAATCTTATGTTACCTCAGAGGTTTCCCTCTCATAGACAAACTTCTACCCCCACGGCTAAAAAGGGATTGTGCTTTGCGTTTAATGAATCCAGCTGTAAATGGGCCCAGAATTGTAGGTTTCGCCATGAATGCTCTTTCTGTGGGGGCGTTCACCCAATGGCCAAGTGCTTTAAAAAACAAATGCAAAATAGCCAACATGGGAACACTAGAGAATCTTTTTCTAAAGGCACTGACTCCAGTGATGCTGGAAAAAATGGTCCCATGGCTAAAAATGTATCCAGATCAGGAGAGTAGTTCTCTACTGTTTAATGGTTTTCATTTGAGCCCTGCAGTAAAGGAGCAAATATGGAGCAGAGGGTTTATTGACATTTTCTCCTTTTTACCTTCTGGTAGGGAGCAGCAGAATAGATTTGAGAGAAAGGATGATTCGGATGATAAAAATAAATCTACCCCAGTTAAATCATTTAATAACTGGATCCAAGCTTTCTGTATCTATTCTGCTGTGCTGGGTGAAAGATTTCCTAATTTTTGCTCCGGGCTCTTTCAGCATTTAGACTCTATCCTTGAAGCGTACCGTAATTTTGGGGGTATGGCCTGGCTGCTCTATGATGAGGCATTCAGGCATTCAGGCAAAAATTATCTATGTTCACTAATTTATCTTGGGGTACGAAGGATGTCGTGTTATGGATAAATCTTATGTTACCTCAGAGGTTTCCCTCTCATAGACAAACTTCTACCCCCACGGCTAAAAAGGGAGTGTGCTTTGCATTTAATGAATCCAGCTGTAAATGGGCCCAGAATTGTAGGTTTCAACATGAATGCTCTTTCTGTGGGGGCGTTCACCCAATGGCCAAGTGCTTTAAAAACCAAATGCAAAATAGCGAACATGGGAACACTAGAGAATCTTATCTAAAGGCACTGACTTCAGTGATGCTGGAAAAAATGGTCCCATGGCTAAAGATTTATCCAGATCAGGAGAGTAGTTCTCTACTGTTTAATGGTTTTCGGACCGGATTTTTTGTACCCCCATTTACAGGAATTGGTTGTAAGCCAGTGGCTAATCTGCCATCTGCACTTGAATTTCCACACATAGTCGAAGAAAAGATAAAATCTGAATTGGAATTGGGATGGGTGTCTGGTCCTTTTGATACCCCCCCTTTTGAGAATTTTAGGATTTCTGCTCTAGGTTTAGTTCCTAAGAAGGACAGCGGGTCTTTTAGACTTATCCATCATTTATCGTACCCTAAGCGTTCTTCATTAAATGATGATGTTATTGCTTATGTGGAAGATAGCCGTAGGCACTACTATAAATTGTGGTGCACAAGTAGGTGCCCAAACCGTACTTATGTTGTAGATAAACTTGGCACACACGTGGTCAAATGAAAGTGAGATTTAATTGAAAGAGAGTACATACAATATTGACGTTTCGGTCTCAGGTTAGACCTTCATCAATGTACCTCTCTTAGAGTATTTCATAGATTGACGTTCTAATAGGAGATTAATCCCTCTGCTTGTGGCTGGTACAGCTATAAATAGCCGGCTACACTTGGCGCCGATGCTGTGCTGTGCGGACGCGGCATCCACCACACTCAGGACGAGCGGTGGATGCCGCGTCCGCACAGTACAGCACCGGCGCCAAGTGTAGCCGGCTATTTATAGCTGTACCAGCCACAAGCAGAGGGATTAATCTCCTATTAGAACGTCAAGGCTTCTTTCTCCGCTAATGTGAGCAATAGTAATGCTGCATCTGTTTGTCACCGCCAGCTTTTTTTACTCAAGAGGGAGTCCTTGGAATTAGAAGAAAACAGAGCTTTCTGCCTGAAATGGATCTGGAATGTGATTCAGGATTAATTTCACACTTTATTGCTAAATCCTTGGCTGATAGAACATGGGCCGAATATTCGGCGGCATGGAGGCTTTGGATTAATTTTTGCTTGGTTGTGAATCACCCTCATGACAATTGTAATGTGGGGTTGGCCCTCAGTTTCTTAGAGCATCTAGTGAGAAAGGGTTTATCTTTTTCTGCCTTATCAAAAAACGTAGCTGGAGTTTGGTTTTTCCTAAAAATGTTAGGTGTAAGGCCAATGTCTGATATATTTCAGGTTCGGCAATTTTGAAAGGGCTTTAAAAAGGCCCATTTTAAACCTGATGACCGGCGTTCTATTTCTTTTCAATTGCTCAAGGACCTTTGTTTATGTCTTTCATCGGTTTGCATTAACGATTTTGAATCTTGCCTTTTTCCACAGCGTTTTCTTTAGCTTTTTTCGGAGCCTTACGGGTAAGCGAAATTGTATCTCAAAGGAAGTCTTTTCCTTCTGGTCTGTTTATTCAGGATGTTAAACTCTTTGATTCTCATGTAATGTTATTTATTAGAAAATCCAATACAGACCAAATGGGTAGAGGCTCTTCCTTACGTCTGAATGCTATTTCAGAGAAGGCTATATGTCCCGTTTCCAATACTAGAAAATGGGTTTTACTAAGGCCCAAAGCCGATGAGCCATTTTTTATACATCTTAATGATGAGCCTGCTACAATTTTTCAATTTAATTTTATTCTCAAGAAATGCCTAAAAGTGTTGAATTTGTCAGACCTAAAAATATCATCCCATTCTTTTCGTATTGGAGCGGCAACGGAAGCCTCTAGATTGGGTCTTCAGAATACAAGGATAAAAAGTATCGGCAGATGGGATTCGAATAGGTTTAGACTGTATGTCCGCCCTGATTTGTATCCCTCTTAACTTATGGTTCATTATCTAGGTTTATTATCCGTATGGATCATCGGACACTCTTATGTCTTTTGGGCTGAGAAAAGGGCGAGTGTGAGATCCTATGCAGGGAATCTTTCTTTTAATACCTCTTTTCTTCGAGTTTTTTGGTTTAGCAGGCGTGGGATGCGATGGAAGAATTTGATAGACGACATGCGAAGATTGAAGAGAATATGGCCTAGTCCGGACTTAGTAATTTTACATTTGGGTGGCAACGATCTGGGGAAAATCAGCACCCTTAATTTGATTGCTTTGATGAGGAGGGAAATCTCCATTTTGAAAACGGAATTTTTTAATACCATTTTAGTATTTTCAGAGATTATTCCGAGGTTTTTATGGTTTAGTAGCAATATGGTTTTTCTTGAAAAAATTCATAAACGGGTCAACTGGAATATGGAAAAGTTTATGTCTTTAACCGAAAGTTTTTCTTTCAGGCACTCAGATTTGGAGGAAGTTATCCCGGGCATGTATAGAGTGGATTTGGTTCATTTATCGGATGTGGGCCTGGATATTCTAAATTTAGATTTTCAGACCATTATTGAGAAATGGCTTTGGTGTTTTGGGGGGGCCTCGCCTCGTTAAGGCAAGGCGTTTAGGATAATTACACGTTGAATTCAGGTGGATTTGGTGATGAGATTGGAGTAATATATTTATTTCAGTATTAAATTGGTTTATTCTTGATTATCAGATTGAAATATAATTTTACATGTAACTCAAAATAAACGCCACGGCCAATTTCTTCCAAATTAAATCTCTTGTCTCACGTGTTTTTATTGGGGTTTTTATAATGGGGCTTGTGTTACCATGCGTTGTCATTTTGGTTACTGCTTAAGCAGAGTGCAGCAGCCAAGTTATCTCTGCTATTGTGTACTGCTGGGCTCTGCGTAGATACTGCGGTAGTTAGCACCTATGCGATGCTAGTAGAAATGGAGCTTGATAGCCACTCAGTGAAGATTCTCTACGGACTTGTCCTGCTCTCCTGGATCCTATTGATCGATGAGAGAATTTAAATTTTTTGCCAAATTAGAATTTGGTACCAGTGGCAACTTTCCCCATGCCGCACCCCAAAATACACCACGGACCCGACCTCAGAGCAATGTTTTTTTTAATTCATGCGCCGGCAAAAGATAATATTTGGTTTTGCGGTAATATTCCCCGATAAGATGGGATCATTAGTGAGGAACACCCAATATTTAGTCAGAGTGTCTCCTCTAAATTAATGAGATTGGTTATATTTAGTTATGAAACTGTATTTGATGTTTTTCTTTAGTTCCATATCATTGTCCACTGTTGATAAGATTGCGTCATTCAGTTTCTCTAGGCAATCGTTCTGATCCAGTCAAAATGTATGTTTGAAAGCATCGTCTATTATCCCACTAAGATACTTCTTTGCTCTAAAGCTCTTTTTTTTTAATTTGTGTTTCTTTTACAAAGTCGTCAATTGTTGTCCAATTTTTTCTTATTCTCTTGTACTGGCTATAAGGAATATTGGTAATCCATTTCAGATAGTGGCCAGTGCTGAATTCAAGATAACTATTCACATGGACACTTTTGAAAAACGTCGAAGTCTGGATAGTCTCTTGGTCTTCCTTGTATATATTTAGATCTAGAAATTCAATCCTTGATGGGAAGAAACTATGCAAAAATTCTAGAACCCCGGAGTTCTTAGCGCAAAGGTTTCTGCTTTGTCAGGATTTCCTGTCCATATAATGAACAGGTCATCTATGTATCTCCTATAATAGAGGATGTGGCCCACAGGCAGGGCAGGGAACAAGCAACGTGCAGGGAAATAGTCCCATAAATAAATTTGCGTAGCTGAATGCATAGTGTGCCCATCACACAGCCCCTCAATTGCCAATTAGCCATACTCTCAAAGAAAACACGAATCTGATACTGTCAATCAAAAATGTTGCCTGGATTTCAGATAAAGATTGGTGTTGGTCCAGATAGTGTTGGATGGCCGCTAAACCTTGTATTTAATGTTAGAGTATAGCGAGTGGACATCCAATGTCATAAAAGAATAGTGACAAGTTAATTTCAATCTCTTTAGCTCAGTAATATGATGAGTGGATTACCTTAGACAGAAAGGTAACAGAAGAATATAAGTCTGTAAAACTAATCAATGTTTTGGGAAAGGTCTGCAGTGAGCAAGTTGATGCAGACATTATAGGGTGGTCAGAGACGTTGGTGAGGAATCTGTGTACTTTGGGTAAAAATTAAAAAAATAGATTGTTTTATATATAGAAAATAATTTTCTTTCTTGTTCAGAAGCTTATTGAAGTTTGCTGTCCCAAACAATGACATATGTTTATGGTAATAATGTGAAGAGGGATCTTCCTTTAGTCTAGAGTAATGCTACTCATCACTCAGGATTCTCAAACCTTCCTGCAGATAGGCGCCGTGATTCATGATAACCACACTCCTTCCCTTGTCGGTCGCCCTAATAATTATTTGTGAACTGCCTTTCCGGATCGCCATATCTTCTCGTTACCCCTTACTGAGATTATCCCTAAATTCTTTGAGTATCAAGTGTTGAAACATTTATTGGAGAATGACTACTATTTACCCCCATCCCTCCTGACTTTGGGCTAGGGGGCTCTGATACTGATGTGATCAAGACTGAGCTTTAGAGTTTCAGTGGAAATTTTGGTAGAGTCATCGGTAAGGTCACAAGGAACCTCTGCTGATAGAGTGCGGTCAAAGGTCTCAGAGCTGCAACAGGGGGCATTGTGATTACAATTTGGATCGGTTGTATTTTTGTATATGTTATATTTATATATTAATTTTTTAGTTCCATAGATCTGTTAAACATTTACTGCATGCATATGGTTTTAGAAATGTGGTATTATGGTATCTTTGTCTGACCAACCTTGTTTTTTAGCAATTGCCCAACACAGGTGCTAACTAATCAATCATACTGAGAAACCTGTTTCATGACGCCATTTTAGAGTGTATATAACTACCAGGATACATTTTGTGTGTACATGCCTGAAGAAGGAGCTAGATCCGCTCTGAAACATGCAGCAAAAATAAAGTTTTGTATGGTAATTAGTGATGAGCGAAAATACTCGTTACTTGAGATTTCCCGAGCACGCTCGGGGGTCCTCCGATTATTTTTTATTGCTCGGAGATTTAGTTTTCATCGCCGCAGCTGAATGATTTTAATCTCTTAGCCAGCTTGATTACATGTGGGGATTCCCTAGCAGCCTGGCAACCCCCACATGTACTTATGCTGGCAAAGAGATGAAAATCATTCAGCTGCGGCGATGAAAACTAAATCTCCGAGCACTAAAAAATACTCGGAGGACACCCGAGCGTGCTCGGGGAATCTCAAGTAACAAGTATATTCGCTCATCACTAATGGTAATCCTTCAGTGGTACCTATTCATTCCATACCTTTGGTAGCGCTATCCAGAGTCCCCGATTATCTTACCGCTCGCTGTTCTTTCTGGATCCTTGTACAAGATCCAGCGGGTAGAGCAGCAGCCATCGGAGAGAACTTGTTAACCATTACCAGTGTTTTGCTTGAAGCTGCACAACTTACCCAGCACTCATGAGCACCCCCCACCGAGTTTGGTGTTGTCCCATTTTTTTCTTTTTTCTTTCATTCTCTATGGGGCTGCCAAAAAGTCTGTGCACTGCATGGCAGCCTCATATAGAATGAAAGAAGCAGGGTTTGAGCATGTGCACAACCCCTTCATTTTAAAGGGTATAAATGTTCCTTTAGATTGAAGCTTGTTTTCACTGGGCAACTCCTTTAATTTTTCACACACAGATTTTTGGTAAATAAATGATGACCCAGTATAACTTGTTATGTGTTCTCTTTCACGTGAGGCTTTATTGACCTCATTTTATATCTTCAATGGACCAAACTTAACCCCTTCATGACCCAGCCTATTTTGACCTTAAAGACCTTGCCATTTTTTGCAATTCTGACCAGTGTCCCTTTATGAGGTAATAACTCGGGAACGCTTCAACGGATCCTAGCGATTCTGAGATTGTTTTCTCGTGACATATTGGGCTTCATGTTAGTGGTAAATTTAGGTCGATAATTTTTGCGTTTATGTGTGAAAAAATTGGAAATTTTGTGAAAATTTTGAAAATTTCGCAATTTTCAAATTTTGAATTTTTATTCTGTTAAACCAGAGAGATATGTGACACAAAATAGTTAATAAATAACATTTCCCACATGTCTACTTCACATCAGCACAATTTTGGAAACAATTTTTTTTTTTGCTAGGAAGTTATAAGGGTTAAAATTTGACCAGCGATTTCTCATTTTTACAACGAAATTTACAAAACCATTTTTTTTAGGGACCACCTCACATTTGAAGTCAGTTTGAGGGGTCTATATGGCTGAAAATACCCAAAAGTGACACCATTCTAAAAACTGCACCCCTCAAGGTACTCAAAACCACATTCGAGAAGTTTATTAACCCTTCAGGTGCTTCACAGCAGCAGAAGCAACATGGAAGGAAAAAATGAACATTTAACTTTTTAGTCACAAAAATGATCTTTCAGCAACAATTTTTTTATTTTCCCAATGGTAAAAGGAGAAACTGAACCACGAACGTTGTTGTCCAATTTGTCCTGAGTACGCTGATACCTCATATGTGGGGGTAAACCACTCTTTGGGCGCACGGCAGGGCTTGAAAGGGAAGGAGCGCCATTTGACTTTTTGAATGAAAAATTGGCTGCACTCTTTAGCGGACACCATGTCACATTTGGAGAGCCCCCGTGTGCCTAAAAATTTGAGCTCCCCCACAAGTGACCCCATTTTGGAAACTAGACGCCCCAAGGAACTTATCTAGATGCATAGTGAGCACTTTGAACCCCCAGGTGCTTCACAAATTGATCCATAAAAATGAAAAAGTACTTTTTTTTCACAAAAAAATTCTTTTAGCCTCAATTTTTTCATTTTCACATAGGCAACAGGATAAAATGGATCCTAAAATTTGTTGGGCAATTTCTCCTGAGTACACTGATACCTCATATGTGGGGGTAAACCACTGTTTGGGCACATGCTAAGGCTCGGAAGGGAAGGAGCGCCATTTGACTTTTTGAATGAAAAATTATCTCCATCGTTAGCGGACACCATGTCACGTTTGGAGAGCCGCCGTGTGCCTAAACATTGGAGCTCCCCCACAAGTGACCCCATTTTGGAAACTAGACCACCCAAGGAACTTATCTAGATGCCTAGTGAGCACTTTGAACCCCCAGGTGCTTCACAAATTGATCCATAAAAATGAAAAAGTACTTTTTTTTCACAAAAATTTTATTTTAGCCTCAATTTTTTTCATTTTCACATGGGCATCAGGGTAAAATGGATGCTAAAATTTGTTGGGCAATATCTCCTGAGTACACCGATACCTCACATGTAGGCGTAAACCACTGTTTAGGCGCACGGCAAGGCTCGGAAGGGAAGGAGCGCCATTTGACTTTTTGAATGAAAAAATAGCTCCAATCTTTAGCGGACACCATGTCACGTTTGGAGAGCCGCCGTGTGCCTAAACATTGGAACTCCCCCACATATGACCCCATTTTGGAAACTAGACCACCCAAGGAACTTATCTAGATGCATATTGAGCACTTTGAACCCCCAGGTGCTTCACAAATTGATCCATAAAAATGAAAAAGTACTTTTTTTTCACAAAAATTTTATTTTAGCCTCAATTTTTTTCATTTTCACATGGGCATCAGGATAAAATGGATGCTAAAATTTGTTGGGCAATATCTCCTGAGTACACCGATACCTCACATGTAGGCGTAAACCACTGTTTAGGCGCACGGCAAGGCTCGGAAGGGAAGGAGCGCCATTTGACTTTTTGAATGAAAAAATAGCTCCAATCTTTAGCGGACACCATGTCACGTTTGGAGAGCCGCCGTGTGCCTAAACATTGGAGCTCCCCCACATATGACCCCATTTTGGAAACTAGACCACCCAAGGAACTTATCTAGATGCATATTGAGCACTTTGAACCCCCAGGTGCTTCACAAATTGATCCATAAAAATGAAAAAGTACTTTTTTTTCACAAAAATTTTATTTTAGCCTCAATATTTTTCATTTTCCCATGGGCATCAGGATAAAATGGATGCTAAAATTTGTTGGGCAATATCTCCTGAGTACACCGATACCTCACATGTAGGCGTAAACCACTGTTTAGGCGCACGGCAAGGCTCGGAAGGGAAGGAGCGCCATTTCACTTTTTGAATGAAAAATTAGCTCCAATCGTTAGCGGACACTATGTTGTGTATGGAAGGTATGTAGTGTATGTCAGGTTGGTGTGTGTGTGGTGTAGTATTCACCACACACACACACACACACCTGACGTACACTATACCACACCACACCAAACTGACGTACACTACGCCACACACACCCTGACACTACGTCAGGTTGGGTTGTGTAGTGTTTGTTAGGTTGGGGTGTGGTGTAGTGTACGTCAGGTAGGTGTGTGTGGTGTAGTGTACACCACACACACACACACACCAACCTGACGTACACTATACCACACCACACACCAACCTGATGTACACAACGCCACACACACCAATCTGACACACTACGTCAGGTTGGTGTGTGTGGTGTAGTGTATGTCAGGTTGGGGTGTGGTGTAGTGTACATCAGGTAGGTGTGTGTGGTGTACTGTACACCATACACACACACACACCAACCTGACGTACACTATACCACACCACACACCAACCTGATGTACACAACGCCACACACACCAATCTGACACACTACGTCAGGTTGGTGTGTGTGGTGTAGTGTATGTCAGGTTGAGGTGTGGTGTAGTGTACGTCAGGTAGGTGTGTGTGGTGTACTGTACACCACACACACACACCAACCTGACGCACACTATACCACACCACACACCAACCTGATGTACACTACGCCACACACACCAATCTGACACACTACGTCAGGTTGGTGTGTGTGGTGTATTGTATGTCAGGTTGGGGTGTGGTGTAGTGTACGTCAGGTAGGTGTGTGTGGTGTACTGTACACCACACACACACACCAACCTGACGTACACTATACCACACCACACACCAACCTGATGTACACTACGCCACACACACCAATCTGACACACTACGTCAGGTTGGTGTGTGTGGTGTAGTGTATGTCAGGTTGGGGTGTGGTGTAGTGTACGTCAGGTTAGTGTGTGTGTGTGGTGTTGTGTATATCAGCCTGGTGTGGGTGAGTTCTGTAGTGGAATATCAGGATGTGGCTAGTCCACGGACGTGTGATGAATTCTGAAGCATTCATTCAAACACAGTCCAGGTTTGTCGGGACACGTTTCACATTGGAAACGAGTTTCCCTTCTTATCCCCCTTTTATAGCACACCCGGCACCTTTTTTTTTGCTCTCCCCTCACAGGGAAAATGTTGCACCGGTACCATACGGGAACCTTGAGTTCCAGCAGTGCTGGGGCCCGCTCCTTCCTCGTCTCCAAACATCAGGGCCTTTATCACCGCCTCCTGGAACGGAAGGAAGGTGTTGTTGGTCTGGCCTGCACATCGTGATAGCACGTATGCGTTATACAGTGCCATTTGTACGATGTGCACAGCCAGTTTTTTATACCACACCTTCGTTTTCTGCATGGCACTATAGGGCTGGAGGACTTGATCAGAAAGATCAACTCCCCCCATGTGTTTGTTGTACCCCAGGGCACAGTCCGGTTTGTGGACCTGTGCTGGGGTACCTCGAACAGTGCTGGCCGTGGTGCCGGGACCATGGATTGTTGTCAAGAAAAAGACGTCCCTTTTGTCTTTGAACTTGACCGCAAGCATGTTGCCACTACATTGGGCCCGGCTCTCACCCTTTGGGAGAACCTGCTCAATTAGTGACAAAGGGAGACCCCTCTTGTTTCTGCGCACAGTACCGCAAGCAACGGTAGCTCTGGCAGAGAGGGACTGAAAGAGTGGGATGCTTGTATAAAAGTTATCAACGTACAGATGGTAACCTTTATCAAGCAGTGGGTGAACCAAATCCCACACTATTTTCCCACTCACCCCCAGAGCAGGTGGACAATCTGGGGGCTGGATACTGCTGTCCTTTCCTTGATAAACTCTAAAGCTGAGAGTGTACCCTGAGGTACTCTCACAGATCTTGTAGAGTTTTATCCCGTACCTCGCCCTTTTGCTTGGCAGGTACTGACGGAACTGAAGCCTCCCTTTGAAGTGGACGAGGGATTCATCCACACAAATTTCCCTTTGGGGAATGTACACTTCAGCAAACTTGTTGCTGAAGTGTTCGATGACCGGCCGAATTTTGAACAATCTATCAAAATTCGGGTCATCGCGAGGAAGGATGTCCGTATTGTCCCTAAAGTGGAGAAATTTATGAATCGCCTCAAAACGTTTGCGATTCATAACCATGCCAAATACTGGAGTTTGATATAAAATATCAGTACTCCAGTATTGGCGAAGTTCTGGTTTCTTCACAATTCCCATGTGAAGGACCAGTCCCCAATATTTCATCATTTCTACGGAGTCAACGGGCTTCCAAGTAGTAAATGATGAACTTGGGTTTTGGGCAAAAAATTGCAGGGCGTACAAATTTGTTTGCTCCACCATGAGACTGACGATTGACTCCGAGAAAAAGACTTTGAAAAAGTCTATCTCCCGGAGGTTGGCAGTCTCAAATTGGATTCCTGATTGGGGAATGAAATCAGGAATCCGTGGAGCAAAGTTTTCAGGGACGGGGGTCCAGACGGGGGCACTAGTGCTAGGTTGGGCGTCACTAGCACTAGGTTGGGGGTCACTTACACTTGGCTCCGACTCTCCTCCCCTGGGCTCCGGCTCCCCTCCCCTGGGCTCCGGACGATTTCTCGGCCTGCGACATCTTGGGGGTGGCGAGTCGGTGTCACTAGGGGAGGAAGAGTGGGAGGAGTACAGAAAAGTGGGGTCCTCTCCCTCACTATCAGCTTCGGAGGCAAGAAAGGAATATGCCTCCTCAACTGAGTACAGCCTTTGTGACTGGGATGACTGGGATGAGCGGGACATAGTGTGTTTGGTGCGTGTGCGTGTATAAAAAAAAATCTAAACTTTATTATAGTGTTGCGTGTGCGTGTGTATGTGCGAGTGTTTGGTGCAACTCTTCTGCAGGAGGAGGCTATCAGGTGCGGGGAGCTGTCAGACGCGTGTGGGGGCTGTCAGGCGCGTGGGGGCTGTCAGGCGCGGGGGGCTGTCAGGCGCGGGGGGCTGTCAGGCGCGGGGGGACAGGAGGGGGCTGAGGAGATGCAGCGTCAGATGGAGATGAAGCTGGCAGCAGCAGGTGATCAGGGGGGCAGGGGGTGATCAGGGGGGCAGGGGGTGATCAGTGGGTGATCAGGGGGGCCAGGGGGTGATTAGCGGTGATCACTGAAGAGGGTGATCACCAGGGCAGGAGGGGCTGACAGACACAGGGGCGGTAGCAGAGAAGAAAACGCAGCAGCAGCAGCAGGTGATAAAGGGGGGCAGAGGGGTGATCAGGTGGACGGGGGGGGGGGGCAGGGGGTGATCAGGGGGGGCAGGGGGTGATTAGCGGTGATCACTGAAGAGGGTGATCACCAGGGGAGGGGCTGACAGACGCAAACGCGGTAGGAGAGAAGAAAACACAGCAGCAGCAGCGGGTGATGAAGGGGGGCAGAGGGGTGATCAGGTGGACAGTGGGGGGGCAGGGGGTGATCAGGGGGGGTAGGGGGTGATCAGGGGGGGCAGGGGGTGATTAGCTGAAGATCACTGAAGAGGGTGATCACCAGGGGAGGAGGGGCTGACAGACGCAGGGGGCAGTAGGAGAGAAAACACAGCAGCAGCAGCAGGTGATAAAGGGGGGCAGGGGGTGATCAGGTGGACAGGGGGGGGGCAGGGGGTGATCGGGGGGGTAGGGGGTGATCAGGGGGGGGCAGGGGGTGATTAGTGGTGATCACTGAGGAGGGTGATCACCAGGGGAGGAGGGGCTAACAGATGCAGGGGGCGATAGGAGAAAAGAAAGTAGAGCAGCAGCAGGTGATAAAGGGGGGCAGGGGGTGATCAGGTGGACAGGGGGGGTAGGGGGTGATCAGGGGGGGGGCAGGGGGTGATTAGTGGTGATCACTGAGGAGGATGATCACCAGGGGAGGAGGGGCTAACAGATGCAGGGGGCGATAGGAGAAAAGAAAATAGAGCAGGAGCTGGTGATAAAGGGGGGCTGGGGGATGATTGGGGGGGGGCAGGGGGGAGGGAGCGGAGGTTGGGGGGAGTGGAGGACAGGAGAGGGGAGGTACCTGTCCTCAGCAGCAGCGGTGGTACTGGCGGTAGCAGTGGGGGAGGCGGCGGTGGCAGTGGGGGATACGGCTGCGGCGATCTGAAGATGTGTGCGGCGGCTGCGGCGGCGATCGCGGAGTCTGGGGGGGCAGGTGAGCAGTCGGGCACCTCGCTCCTCAGCTTCCACGGATGGGATGAAGCTGAGGAGCGAGGCAGACGCTGTTTTTCTCCGCCCCTCCAGCTCTGATTGGAGTGCTAACGTCACATGGACGCTAGCTCCAATCAGAGCTGGAGGGGGTTAAAAAAAGGTCAGCAGCGGTGATCGTAGACCCGGGGGGGCAAAGCCACCCCCCCTGGGGTGAAGTACAGGTCCCCCTGCACCTGCGGGTACGGTGACATTTGAATGACCCCGGTCACCGGACCCGCAGGGAAGCATTCCCGCCATGACGCCACATAGGCGTCATGGGTCGGAATGGCACCGACTTTCATGACGCCTACATGGCGTCATGGGTCGGGAAGGGGTTAAAAAAAATATCCTGAATATAACACAATAGAATTATGTGGAAAATATTGGGTTCTTCACAATTCAGGGTACCGTGTTCTTATGAGATCTTTTTCCTGAAGGTATGTGGCCCTCAGATTCTTTATCACCATGCAATCTGAAAAGCCAATGTAGACTAAGAGTGGCCACCACTGGACACACACCATGATGCAGGAAGGACTAGCAATTTGTCCCTCCAATTGTGTGGGTACTTATTGCTTAGGGAATGTCAGAGTTCATTTCTCCTTTCTGAGAGTCCGAAAAATAATAATCTGGTGTTACTGCATTCCTGCTGCTCCAAGTTACTAGCACATGGTTCTCTTATAGAGATAGACCTTTGTATAAACCTACTTTGACTTGAATTATAAAGGCCGCTAGTCCGGAACAGGACTCTGGTTGTGTACGGTAATGGTGGCATACATGGTTTGACCCTACGTGTCGGTAGGAAAGAATTTCAGTAGTGACCTAATAACTGCAAGGACCGACGGAAGTGTTGGACCAGGGTAAACAAGTGGCTACAGAATGGTTGGTAAATGTGGTCATTCCATGGGAACAGTGGCCACTGATGACTGAGGCCTCCCTCCTGGTTTGGTCCTGGAGCCCCCGGCTACTTGTTGAACATCTTTTCCCCGTTTTTTCCTTTTACACAAGACCCTGTGTCTCCTGTATTCTGCTGCTGTGTTCCGGTCTTCAGGCTTCTCTCTGTAGTATGTTGTGTAGGACGTACTGTATACAATGTTAGTTAGTTAGACTGAGCCCTAGAACAAGTGTAATGTATTTTGATACCTGAGCTGACATTATGACACCTGCTCTCTGTATATGGAGCCCCCTATACTTCTAGGTCTAGTTGTGGAATATCCAGAGTAGCAGTGATCACTCCCATCATTGTCACAGTGTAAAGTGAAATCCAGGAAAAACCACACAACACAATATATTTATAGAGAATTTTTTTTTTATTGGAATAGCAATAAGCAACATTGTAATGAAAATATTACTGGCACTTTAAGAAATTAAACTATGGTCACAGTGACTCTCAGATTGGCCCCAATGGAGACCACTGAACGAACTATGATCATTGGGGACCAACTGAGAGCCACTGGGATCCAAAGATCCAGAGGAAGGCAAAGAAACCCCCCCAAAGAGTTCTGCTTCAGGGGGGAAAAAAATTCCTTCCTGACCCCATTGCTGGCGATCGGATATTTCCCTGGATCTCGTGTCCTGCTGCATATTGCTGTATATAACATCGGGTTATGTCATGTGAACAGCGGCCAAATAGCTGTCGGCTGAGCACTCCTCCAATATGATAAAATCTACGATGGAGGCTCCCAATAGGGCTTCTAACAAAGAGGTGAAATCAGCCAAATGTGTATAAGAGCTGTTGAGTGATAAAGGAGACAATGGCTGGTAGGTAATAAATCATTATCTGTCTTTTCAGGAAGGTTTGTTTAACAATATAGGAGGTTGCGACTGGTATATAAAAACCACAGAGCTTTACGTCCTCCCTGCTGCTCCAGATCTGGATCTTCAGCACTTCCTGTGGTCTATTCTGACAGGCTGCAGCGGTGATGGCTCAACTACGGCAGACATCATTGCTGCAGCCAATCACTGAGCTTAGAAGCTCTGCCGGCATGGGTCACGGAGCCAAGTGATTGGCTGCAGAACTGCAGTCATGACGTCACACCTGAAGCCAGTGACTAAAGATCAGAGGCAGCAGTGACGAGCCAGAACTGGAGCGGCCGGAGGTAGGAAAGCTTCTTGTGTTATTATCACACATTACGGTAAAAACCATTATAACCCTATAAGGACCGGGTGATTTTTTTTGTTTTTGCACTTCCGTTTTTTCTTCATAACGTTTTACATTTTCAGGAATGGGGCTGTGTGAGATCTTGTTGTTTGCACAAGAACCAACGTTTATATTGATAATATTTTGGGATATGTAAGATGTTTTAATCACCTATTTTTACATTTTTATCTCTTGTTGCAATGGCGAAAAGACTGTAGTTCTGGCATTTTATTTTATTTTCTAGCTAGGTCGTTTACGATCTGACTAATTTATTTTATATTTTGGTAGATCTGACTTTTACAAACGCAGCAATATCACATATTTGTATTTTTTTTTATATATATATTTCTAAATTTTGTAATGGGGGGGAAAACGGGTGATTTCAACTTTTTATTTTTTTCATATTTTTTACTTTTCATTGTATTTGTTAGTCCCCTTAAGGGACTTGAACCTTCGATCATCTGATTATTTGTGCTACATACTGCATTGCTATATATTTCAGAAATCACAATCTCCTATAAACAGCAGCCACAGGCAGCTTTCACAGGAGTACAGTGGTGACAGTCACAGGGATCCTCAGTGATCATGTCACAAGTGTGCCTATGATGGCGCGTCCCCCTGCCGGTGAGCATTAAATGCAGCTGTCACAGATTGACTATGGCATTTTACAGGTTAACAGCGGTGGGTGGATCTTCGTTCCACCCGCCGCTGATAGAAGCTTATGATGGCTGAATAACACAGCCATCATCTGCCGATAAAGATGGGGTTCAGCGTGCGAGCCGGCGTGAAAGGTGGGGAGCCGACTTATGATGAACATAGTTCAGCATAAGATATTAGGGGATAAGATGCATTTCATAGATAAAGCGTGACTGTCACTCACTGTATTTTCTAGACCATATGACGCACATTTTAAGAACACAATTCGTGCTAAATATTGTGTGCGTCTTATAGACCAGAGGCAGCCGCCGATCATGTATGCTTACCATGCATCTGCAACTGCCGCAACAGGTTTCAGCTGATCGTGGGGGTGCCAGGTGTCGGATCCCACCGATCTCATACTGATGATCTATCTTACAGATAGGTCATAAATTCATGTCCCAAATAACCCCTTTAAGGGAAATGGGAATGAAGTCACCACCAAGATGGTGGGAAATTATGGGCCTGAAATGAAGTGACCGGTTACCTTTAATACATACATGAACACTCACACACATATACACAGAAACGCAGACGCATGCACACTTACCTCAACACACAACATACACACAGACACACAGCACACATACTCACAGAACACACAACATACAGAGACACACAAAACATATAAAATACATACATGCACACACAACTTACAACATACAGACACACAAAACAAACAACATATATACATATACGCACAAACATGCACACTCACCTCAACACACAACATACACAGACACACACAACATACCATACATACAGTATGTACACACAACACACATACATAAACACAACACAAAATATACACAGAAACACACACAACATACAGTACATACACACACTCACCTCAGCACATAAACATAAGCACACACACCCCTTCAGTGCGGCAATGCTGGGCACACAAACACACACCCCATTAGTGCAGGGACACACAGACCATCACACAGCCACCCCATGATTTCTGGGGTCACACACACACATCCCTTTGTATTGCTGGGGTCACACAAACACACATACACACACCCCTTCAGTGCAGGGGCCATACACACAGCCCTTCACTGCTGCATTTCAGGGGACATGTACACCTCAACACACACACACAGACACCTCAACACAAACATACATAAACACACGCGCACACACCCCTTCACTACTGCAGTGTTGGAGACACAAACACACACCCAATTAGTGTAGGGACGCACAAACTGTCACACAGCCACCCCTTTATTGCTGGGGTCACACACACACAACCTTTAAATGCTGGGGACAAACACACAGCTCTTTAATGATGCAATTCAGGGGACGTGTACATATGTGCACACATAGACACACACACACAGACACATACACACCCACTTACCTTCTATGCTGGACCCCAAAAAGTCTTCTCACTTGATACTTACAGGTCCTTGGATACTCCAACAATCTCAGAGCAGCCTGGGAAAGGTCAGGAAGAAAAAAATGCAGCTAATATTCATCTGGAGAAATCACGGTGATGATGAGGACGCCGTCCATACAGCGCACACTGCAGATCTCTTCCTGGCCCTGCTGTGCTGTCTGTGCTGTGCAGAATGCTGTGCAGCGAGTCCTCCTCCCTCTCCGATGTGACCCGATCCTCAGCGTTCAGTGAAGAGCTACCTACCTGGACTCGTCCTCTTCAGGCTGTGACACAAGATGGCTCAGGATCAGAACTTTGCACATTCTATAGCAATTGTGATGTCATGTGAGGTCTGTGATGTCCAGTACTCTGATGTCATGCGCCTTGTGATGTCATCAGAACTGACACTGCTGTTTTATGTATCAAGATACAACTTCAATAAATAAATTAATTGGGTTATAATTTGTGACACCTATAAAAATGAACCTTTATTTTAGTCCATATCACCTACTGCTCTATGAGTTAGAGGAAAACATGAGGTTCCATATTGCATTCGCTGATCACAATGAACGGCAAGTTCCAAGTCTCTCCCTGATCCGACAGAAACAAAATAACTGACAACAGAGAATAATAGCATTTTACAGTTACACTTTTGTTAGGAAAACCATTTTCCCCTCACATTTTTGAAAATATATGATATCTTTTCATGGGAGAACATTGAAGATCTGACATGTTGTAAAATAGCCAGTGTACAGCTTGTATAACAGTGTAAATTTGTTGTGCCCTCTAAATACCTCGACATATAGCCATTAATGTCTAAACCACTGGTAGCAAAAGTGAGTACACCCTTAAGTGAAAATGGCCAAATTGTGCCGAAAGTGTCAATATTTTGTGTGATCACCATTATTTTCAAGCACTGCCTTAACTCTCTTGGGCATGAAATTCACTAGAGCTTCATACAGTTGTGGCCAAAAGTATTGACACCCCTGCAATTCTGTCAGATAATACTCAGTTTCTTCCTGAAAATGATTGCAAACACAAATTCTTTGTTATTATTATCTTCATTTAATTTGCCTTCAATGAAAAATCACAAAAAGAATTGTCCTAAAGCCAATTTGGATATAATTCCACATCAAACATAAAAAAGGGGGTGGACAAAAGTATTGGCACAGTTAGAAAAATCATGTGATGCTTCTCTAATTTGTGTAATTAACAGCACCTGTAACTTACCTGTGGCACCTAACAGGTGTTGGCAATAACTAAATCACACTTGCTGCCAGTTGACATGGATTAAAGTTGACTCAACCTCTGTCCTGTGTCCTTGTGTGTACCACATTGAGCATGGAGAAAAGAAAGAAGACCAAAAAACTGTCTGAGGTCTTGAGAAACCAAAGTGTGAGGAAGCATGAGCTATCTTAAGGCTACAAGTCCATTTCCAAAGACCTGCATGTTCCTGTGTCTACCGTGCGCAGTCTCATCAAGAAGTTTAAAGCCCATGGCACTGTGGCTAACCTCCCTAGATGTGGACGGAAATGAAAAATTGAAAAGAGATTTCAACGCAAGATTGTGCGGATGGTGGATAAAGAACCTCGACTAACATCCAAACAAGTTCAAGGTCCGAGGGTACAACATTATCAACCCGTACTATCCGTCGGCGTCTGAATGAAAAGGGACTGTATTGTTATGGACCTGGTGGTTAGGAGCACCCGGAACGACCTGATGGTTAAACTCACACAGGACAAGCTCTGGGAAATGGGAGCTCTGCTGACCGCAACCCCTAATCCTATCACACAACTAGAAATAGCCGTGGAGTGTACCTAACTCTACCTAGACGCCTCTTCACAGCCTAAGAGCTAACTAGCCCTAGAGATAGAAAATAAAGCCTACCTTGCCTCAGAGAAATTCCCCAAAGGAAAAGGCAGCCCCCCACATATATTGACTGTGAGTAAAGATGAAAGTCACAAACACAGAAATGAAACAGGTTTCAGCAAAGGGAGGCCAGACTTACTGAACAGACTGAGGATAGGAAAGGTATCTTTGCGGTCAGCACAAAAAACTACAAAAAGACCACGCAGAGTGTGCAAAAAGACCTCCGCACCGACTCACGGTGCGGAGGTGCCACTCTGCATCCCAGAGCTTACAGCTAGCAAAGCAAAATCATGATAGCAGGCTGGACAAGGAAACAATGAACAAATAATTAACTAGCAGGGACTTCGCTTCTGCTGGAGTAGACAGGTCACCAGAAAGATCCAAGAGCGAACTGAACCAGTACAAGAACATTGACAGCTGGCATGGAGTAACGATCAGAGTGGAGTTAAATAGAGCAGCCAGCCAAAGACTAAACTAGGTCACCTGTGGAAGGAACCTCAGAACCAGCAGCTCCACTCACAGCCACCAGAGGGAGTCCATGGACAGAACTCGCTGAAGTACCATTCATGACCACAGGAGGGAGTTCGATAACAGAATTCACAACACTGTATGGTAGGAGACCCAGGAAGATCCCACTTCTTACCCCGAGACATAAAAAAGCCAGGCTGGAGTTTGCCAAAACTTACCTGAGAAAGCCTAAAACATTTTGGAAAAATGTTCTCTGGTCCGTTGAGATAAAAGTAGAGCTTTTTGGGCAAAGGCATCAACAGAGTTTACAGGAGAAAAAAAGAGGCATTCAAAGAAAAGAACACGGTCCGTACAGTCAAACATGGCCTAGGTTCCCTGATGTTTTGGGGTTGCTTTGCTGCCTCTGGCACTGGACTGCTTGACCGTGTGCATGGCTTATTAAGTCTGAAGACTACCAACAAATTTTGCAGCATAATGTAGGGCCCAGTGTGACAAAGCTGGGTCTCCCTCAGAGGTCATGGGTCTTCCAGCCGGACAATGACCCAAAACACACTTCAAAAAGCACTAGAAAATGGTTTGAGAGAAAGCACTGGAGACTTCCAAGGTGGCCAGCAATGAGTCCAGACCTGAATCCCGTAGAACACCTGTCGAGAGATGCAAAAATGGCAGTTTGGAGAAGGCACCCTTCAAATATCAGGGTCCTGGAGCAGTTTGCCAAAGAAGAATGGTCTAAAATTCCAGCAGAGCATTGTAAGAAACTCATTGATGGTTACCGGAAGTGGTTGGTCACAGTTATTTTGGCTAAAGGTTGTGCAACCAAGTATTAGGCTGAGGGTGCCAATACTTTTGTCTGGCCCATTTTTGGAGTTTTGTGTGAAATGATCAATGTTTTGCTTTTTGCTTCATTCTCTTTTGTATTTTTTCATTTAAGATAAATTAAATGAAGATGATAATACCAAAGAATTTTTGATTGCAATCATTTTCAGGAAGAAACTGAGTATTATCTGACAGAATTGCAGGAGTGTCAATACTTTTGGCCACAACTGTAGATTGCAACTGGAATCCTCTTCCATTCTTTCATGATGACGTCACAGAGCTGTTTGGTGTTAGAGATCTTGTGCTCCTCCACCTTCCCTTTGAGGATGCCCCACAGATGGTCAATAGGGCGTAGATCTGGAGACATGCTTGGCCAGTCCAGCGTCTTTACCCTCAATTTCTTTAGCGCGGCGGTGGTTGTCTTGGAGATGTTTTGGGGGTCGTTATCATGTTGGAATACTGCCCTACGGTCCAGTTTCCGAAGAGAGGGGATCATGCTCTGTTCCAGTATGTCACAGTACATGTTGGTTTTCATGGCTCCCTCAATGAACTGTAGGTCCCCATTGCTGGCAGCACTCATGCAGTGTTAGAGCAGGATTTATATATTTATCTATCCTGACTCCATTTTGGATATTCTACATGCATTTCCTTTTTTCCAGAATGGAGTTTGAGTCTGTGTGCGTGTTTTGAGATAAGGAGTTTTAGGAATGACTAACGGGCGTAGAAAAAACATAGGAAAGAAACAAAACTAAGGGTTGAAAGATGCATCCAAACTCTTCAACTTTTAGAGATAAGCTGAACCAAGAGTGGCCACCTTTATAAAAGCTGAAGTTTGGTCAGTTTGCTGTTTTGGAGCATTTAGGCGTATGTTAACCCCTTCCCGACCCATGACGCCACGTAGGCGTCATGAAAGTCGGTGCCAATCCGACCCCCCCCCCCCCCCCCCGTGGCTACGATCGCTCTGATTGGCTGTTGAAAGTGAAACTGCCAATCAGAGCGATTTGTAATATTTCACCTATTAAGACTGGTGAAATATTACAATCCAGCCATGGCCGATGCTGCAATATCATCGGCCATGGCTGGAAACACTAATGTGCCCCAACCCCACCGATCGCCCCCCCCCAGTCCTCCGATCAGTGCTATGCACCGCTCCGTCCTGTGCTCTGCTCCCCCTGTGCTCTTGTCCGCCCCCCGTGCTCCAATCACCCCCCCGTGCTCCGATCCAACCCCCCTGCATTCAGATCCACCCCCCGTGCTCCGATCCACCCCCCGTGCTCCGATCCACCTCCCCCGTGCTCCGTTCCACCCCCCCGTGCTCCGTTCCACCCCCCGGCGCTCCGATCCACCCCCCCATGCTCCGATTTTCCCCCCCCGTGCTCCCACCCTACCCCATCATACTTACCGATCCTGCCGGGGTCCGTCCGTCTTCTCCCTGGGCGCCGCCATCTTCCAAAATGGCAGGCGCATCATTCCAAAGTGCATTTTGATCACTGAGATATAATCTATCACAGTGATCAAAATAAAAAAAATAATAAATGACCTTCCCCCCCCTTTTGTCACCCCCATAGGTAGGGACAATAAAAAAATAAAGAATTTTTTTTTTCCACTAAGGTTAGAATAGGGTTAGGGTTAGGGTTTCGGTATGTGCACACGTATTCTGCTCCTCTGCGGATTTTTCCGCTGCGGATTTGATAAATCCGTAGTGCTAAACCGCTGCGGATTTATGGTGGATTTACCGCGGTTTTTCTGTGCATTTCACTGCGGTTTTACAACTGCGATTTTCTATTGGAGCAGTTGTAAAACCGCTGCGGAATCCGCAGGAAGAAGTGACATGCTGCAGAATGTAAACCCCTGCGTTTCCGTGCAGTTTTTCCGCAGCATGTGTACAGCGATTTTTGTTTCCCATAGGTTTACATTGAACTGTAAACTCATGGGAAACTGATGCGGATCCGCAGCATTTTCCGCAGCGTGTGCACATACCTTTAGAATTAGGCTATGTGCACACGGTGCGGATTTGGCTGCGGATCCGCAGCGGATTGGCCGCTGCAGATTCGCAGCGGATTGGCCGCTGCGGATTCGCAGCAGAGTTCCATCAGGTTTACAGTACCAAGTAAACCTACGGAAAACCAAATTCGCTGTGCCCATGGTGCGGAAAATACAGCGCAGAAACGCTGCGTTGTATTTTCCGCAGCATGTCAATTCTTTGTGCGGATTCCGCAGCGTTTTACACCTGTTCCTCAATAGGAATCCACAGGTGAAATCCGCACAAAAAACACTGGAAATCCGCGGTAAATCCGCATGTAAAACGCAGTGCCTTTTACCCGTGGATTTTTCAAAAATGATGCTGAAAAATCTCACACGAATCCGCAACGTGGGCACATAGCCTTAGGGTTAGGGTTGGAATTAGGGTTGTGGTTAGGGTTGTGATTAGGGTTATGGCTACAGTTGGGATTAGGGTTAGGGGTGTGGGGGGGTTAGGGTTGGAGGTAGAATTGAGGGTTTTCCACTGTTTAGGCACATCAGGGGTCTCCAAACGCAACATGGCGCCACCATTGATTCCAGCCAATCTTGTATTCAAAAAGTCAAATGGTGCTCCCTCACTTCCGAGCCCCGGCGTGCGCCCAAACAGTGGTTCACCCCCACATATGGGGTATCAGTGTACTCAGGACAAACTGCGCAACAATTACTGGGGTCCAATTTTTCCTGTTACCCATGTGAAAATAAAAAAATGCTTGCTAAAACATCATTTTTGAGGAAAGAAAAATGATTTTTTATTTTCACGGCTCTGCGTTGTAAACGTCTGTGAAGCACTTGGGGGTTCCAAGTGCTCAACACATATCTAGATAAGTTCCTTGGGGGGTGTAGTTTCTAAAATGGGGTCACTTGTGGGGGGTTTCTACTGTTTAGGCACACCAGGGGCTCTGCAAATGCAACGTGACGCCCGCAGACCATTCCATCAAAGTCTGCATTTCAAAAGTCACTACTTCCCTTCTGAGCCCCGACGTGTGCCCAAACAGTGGTTTACCCCCACACATGGGGTATCAGCGTACTCAGGAGAAACTGGACAACAACTTTTTGGTGTCCAATTTTTCCTGTAACCCTTGGGAAAATAAAAAATTCTGGGCTAAATAATTATTTTTGAGGAAAGAAAACGTATTTATTATTTTCACGGCTCTGCATTATAAACTTCTGTGAAGCACCGGGGGGTTCAAAGTCCTCACCACACATCTAGATTAGTTCCTTTGGGGGTCTAGTTTCCAAAATGGGGTCATTTGTGGGGGATCTCCAATGTTTAGGCACACAGGGGCTCTCCAAACGTGACATGGTGTCCGCTAATGATTGGAGCTAATTTTCCATTTAAAACGCCAAATGGCATGCCTTCCCTTCCGAGCCCTGCCGTGCGCCCAAACAGTGGTTTACCCCCAAATATGGGGTATCAGCGTACTCAGGACTAACTGGACAACAACATTTGCGGTCCAATTTCTACTATTACCCTTGGCAAAATAGGAAATTCCAGGCTAAAAAATCATTTTTGAGGAAAGAAAAATTATTTTTTATTTTCATGGCTCTGCATTATAAACTTCTGTGAAGCACTTGGGGGTTTAAAGTGCTCAATATGCATCTAGATAAGTTCCTTGGGGGGTCTAGTTTCCAAAATGTGGTCACTTGTGGGGGAGCTCCAATGTTTAGGCACACAGGGGCTCTCCAAACGCGACATGGTGTCCGCTAACAATTGGAGCTAATTTTCCATTCAAAAAGTCAAATGGCGCGCCTTCCCTTCCGAGCCCTGCCGTGTGCCCAAACAGTGGTTTACCCCCACATATGAGGTATCGGCGTACTTGGGAGAAATTGCCCAACAAATTTTAGGATTGATTTTATCCTATTGCCCATGTAAAAATGAAAAAATTGAGACGAAAATAATTTTTTTGTGAAAAAAAGTACTTTTTCATTTTTACAGATCAATTTGTGAAGCACCTGAGGGTTTAAAGTGCTCACTAGGCATCTAGATAAGTTCCTTGGGGGGTCTAGTTTCCAAAATGGGGTCACGTGTGGGGGAGCTCCAATGTTTAGGCACACAGGGGCTCTCTAAACGCGACATGGTGTCCGCTAACGATGGAGATAATTTTTCATTCAAAAAGTCTCAAAAAGTCAAATGGCGCTCCTTCCCTTCCGAGCCTTACCATGTGCCAAAACAGTGGTTTATCCCCACATGTGAGGTATCGGTGTACTCAGGAGAAATTGCCCAACAAATTGTAGGATCCATTTTATCCTGTTGCCCATGTGAAAATGAAAAAATTGAGGCTAAAAGAATTTTTTTGTGAAAAAAAGTACTTTTTCATTTTTACGGATCAATTTGTGAAGCACCTGGGGGTTCAAAGTGCTCACTATGCATCTAGATAAGTTCCTTGGGGCGTCTAGTTTCCAAAATGGGGTCACTTGTGGGGAAGCTCCAATTTTTAGGCACACGGGTGCTCTCCAAACGTGACATGGTGTCCGCTAAAGAGTGGAGCCAATTTTTCATTCAAAAAGTCAAATGGCGCTCCTTCCCTTCCAAGCCCTGCCGTGCGCCCAAAGAGTGGTTTACCCCCACATATGAGGTATCAGCGTACTCAGGACAAATTGGACAACAACTTTCGTGGTTCAGTTTCTCCTTTTACCATTGGGAAAATAAAAAAATTGTTGCTAAAAGATAATTTTTGTGACTAAAAAGTGAAATGTTCATTTTTTCCTTCCATGTTACTTCTGCTGCTATGAAGTACCTGAAGGGTTAATAAACTTCTTGAATGTGGTTTTGAGTACCTTGAGGGGTGCAGTTTTTAGAATGGTGTCACTTTTGGGCATTTTCAGCCATATAGACCCCTCAAACTGACTTCAAATGTGAGGTGGTCCCTAAAAAAAATGGTTTTGTAAATTTCGTTGTAAAAATGAGAAATCGCTGGTCAAATTTTAACCCTTATAACTTCCTAGAAAAAAAAAATTTCTTTCCAAAATTGTGCTGATGTAAAGTATACATGTGGGAAATGTTATTTATTAACTGTTTTGTGTCACATAACTCTCTGGTTTAACAGAATAAAAATTCAAAATGTGAAAATTGTGAAATTTTCAAAATTTTCGCCGAATTTCCATTTTTATCACAAATAAACGCAGAATTTATTGACCTAAATTTGCCACTACCATAAAGCCCAATATGTCTCGAAAAAACAATCTCAGAACCGCTAGGATCCGTTGAAGCGTTCCTGAGTTATTACCTCATAAAGGGACACTGGTCAGAATTGCAAAAAACAGCAAGGTCTTTAAGGTCAAAATAGGCTGGGTCATGAAGGGGTTAAAGTAGTTGTCCACAACAAAGACAACCCCTTCTCGATCTGAATGTTATAAACAGAGGGAAGAGACAAAAGCTTAGTCAGGAAATGGTCCGAGGTCAGAATACCAGGAACATAATGGATCAGAGCAAAGGCACTAGGCAAAATGGATGGTCAGAATGAGGTTCAAGTTTGGGTGGAAAAAAATCGACAAGCAAAGCAGAAGGCACAAAGAAGCAAACTACACAGAGCTGAAACTACATCTCGTAGATATCTGGAACTGACTGCCCAGCTAAGTAGCTGGGCAATTACATGAGACAGGGAACACTTGAAGGCGGCCCTGCACCTCTCAGTCTCAAATTGAATGGTTGACTTTTTAATCAAAACACCAGCAACTCAGCACGCCCCTGCACCACACTTGGCAAATGATCTGTCAATCAAAGAACTGACAGCTTCAGCATAGCCCTGCACCAGATTGGATGACTGAGCTGTCAATAACTGCATCCCAGACACACTGAAGGGTGGAGTCGTGACAGATTCAGATTTTTTTAAAGTCATTTTACCTTTCTTTTCATGTGGTATTCCTCGATGTTCTTTACATCAAATACTTCAAAACAACACACTTTGTTTTGGTTATTTTTAGTGCTTTTTTTGTACATTTTTAGTGCAAAAGGTAACATTTTCGGCTAAAATGTCACAAAATTTGCCCAAAAGTTGCAAGTGTACATAAAGTCACTCTGAAGCCTCATTCACATGTACAAAAACCTGTCGGAATGCTCACTCCAAGGAAAGAATCAAACATGTGACCAGTTCCATGAACTGTCAGAGGTACAGGTGTTATCTGTGAAAAAATGGATAACAATCACATGCGAAAAATTGATGTGTGAATGAGCCTTATGGGAGATTGCTGTACATTTGTGCAATAATTTATCAACTTTTTTAAAAAGTCACAAACCATACATCAGCTGAAAATATCTGGAAGCCCCATACTCTAACTATAATAGCAAAACATATAAAAGAAAATATTTCAAAACCTATAAAATAGACTTTTAAACAGGCAAAATTAAAAGAAGACTAACGAGCAAATGAAAAATAAGCACAAAACACAAAAAATAGATGTCAGACAAAAAATATGCGTAAATGCAGCAAAGAATTTGGCCCTTAGTCTTTATTCTCTAAGAGCTGAACAGCCTGTTGTAGCTATGTAGTGGTACAGCAGAGCGCCACAGAAGAGTTGTCTCATTTTACAGAATGGACGCCTCCCTTTGTAGTATACGAAGGGGGTCGCATGATAACACAGCCTCTCCCCACAGTTCTCTCATGTTTTCCATCTTTCTGGCATATGTTTTAATGGGTTTTTATGAGGTATTAAAGTTGGTGATGAAGGGGTTAATTTATTTAGTAAGCTTTGCTATTGCGCGAGCAGGTTCTAACCGGTTTTAGCTGGTTGTATTCCCGCAATTTTCGTAGGTTCTGATTGGCTTAAGAAGAAAGTGCGGGAAGAATTTCAGGTATATAATCAGCTGTTCATCAGCTGGTTCCCAGTCATCTGATGAAGATTGAAGACAGCTGATGGATCCTCTCCTGCAGCAGCTGATCCAGCGAGCGGAGGCGGAGGGCGGCGCTGACTGGTTGCGGAGTTCCCTGGCTATGAGTAGTGTACTCACCGGCGCCGCCATCTTTGTTGGTCCCGGAAGGTGTTCTGACAGAGCGCGGTAGCAGGTGGAAGTCGTCGCGGCGGAAGTCCCGGAGTCCGCCGCGAGATCATCACAGAAGCCGGCTGACCTCTCATATTCAAGCGCCGGATACAGCTGTTACGTCCGGCGTGCCACAGATGGTTGAACCAAAAGCGGTGCCCTCGGGTGAGAGAGCGACAGGAGCACCATCTAACCGTGGCAGCCTTACAAGCGCTGCAGCGGTCCAGGGATCGTGGCTCACAGTGGAGCTTGGTAGCGGTGAGATCGTCATCCCAAGCTCTCCAGCTGTCGCTGCTGCCGCTGCCAGATCCTGGATCAATGCGTCCCCAGCGCCCATCCAAGACATGATACGCCCTTCTCATCAACCGCATTCGCCTGCAGGAGCGGGCTCGAGTGCTGGCATCCCTGCCACGCAGGACCTGAGGCTTCACGGAAGTGGTGAGAGCCAAAATGTTCGTTTGTCTGCAAATTCTCCTAGTGTAAAAGATTTAGTAAGGGAGGCATAGGAAGATTATCTGGGCAGTGGCGTTTTTCCTTCTGCTCCCAGATCTTCTTTCAATGATATTAATTCTAATTGCTTTAATGCTGGTTTAAAGCCTGGTATGCCGGAGATTCTTCTGAAGGAGTCTCTTACATGCGAGGTGTCTCCACTGGGTTTTCATTTGAGCCCTGCAGTAAAGGAGCAAATATGGAGCAGAGGGTTTATTGACATTTTCTCCTTTTTACCTTCTGGTAGGGAGCAGCAGAATAGATTTGAGAGAAAGGATGATTCGGATGATAAAAATAAATCTACCCCAGTTAAATCATTTAATAACTGGATCCAAGCTTTCTGTATCTATTCTGCTGTGCTGGGTGAAAGATTTCCTAATCTTTGCTCCGGGCTCTTTCAGCATTTAGACTCTATCCTTGAAGCGTACCGTAATTTTGGGGGTATGGCCTGGCTGCTCTATGATGAGGCATTCAGGCAAAAATTATCTATGTTCACTAATTTATCTTGGGGTACGAAGGATGTCGTGTTATGGATAAATCTTATGTTACCTCAGAGGTTTCCCTCTCATAGACAAACTTCTACCCCCACGGCTAAAAAGGGAGTATGCTTTGCATTTAATGAATCCAGCTGTAAATGGACCCAGAATTGTAGGTTTCACCATGAATGCTCTTTCTGTGGGGGCATTCACCCAATGGCCAAGTGCTTTAAAAACCAAATGCAAAATAGCGAACATGGGAACACTAGAGAATCTTTTCTAAAGGCACTGACTCCAGTGATGCTGGAAAAAATGGTCCCATGGCTAAAGATTTATCCAGATCAGGAGAGTAGTTCTCTACTGTTTAATGGTTTTCGGACCAGATTTTTTGTACCCCCATTTACAGGAATTGGTTGTAAGCCAGTGGCTAATCTGCTATCTGCACTTGAATTTCCACACATAGTCGAAGAAAAGATAAAATCTGAATTGGAATTGGGTAGGGTGTCTGGTCCTTTTGATACCACACTCAGGACGAGCGGTGGATGCTGCGTCCGCACAGCACAGCACCAGCGCCAAGTGTAGCCGGCTATTTATAGCTGTACCAGCCACAAGCAGAGGGATTAATCTCCTATTAGAACGTCAACCTATGAAATACTCTAAGAGAGGTACATTGATGAAGGTCTAACCTGAGACCGAAACGTCAATATTGTATGTACTCTCTTTCAATTAAATCTCACTTTCATTTGACCACGTGTTAGGAGTCGAGTTTCCTCTGCTGCACAGGGGGAATCTCGATCCGTGTCTGCTGTGGTCTCCCATTCAGTATCGGCCGCAGTGGGCTCTGCTCAGCGGATACGTCGCTCCCAGCGTCTCGCTGAGGCTGATTCGGTGCGTAGGGTCACTACTGCGTTTTCTGGCTTTCCTATGGTACCCTGCACTGATCTGCGGCGAGCGAGCCTCTCTGTGACTAAGTCCTTGTTTACTCACACTGAGCATGCCCAGGGCAGGGTCTCCCATTGGAGGTCGAGGGCCACATGTTCGCTCACATGCTCAGGTGCTGCAGAACATTCCATTGGTCCTCCTGGAAGGTCCTGAAAGGGCAAAACATGCTCAGGTACTGCAGCACTTTCCATTGGTCCTTCTGGAAGGTCCTGAAAGGGCGAAAACTTCAGTAGCAGCTTCCTGTGCTGCAACTATATAAACTGCGCATGACCGCACGGCCATGCGCTAGTATTGTCTTGAAAATATGTGTGTGTGTAGATGGATGTATGTCGAAGGATGAAAGCTCCTAAATATCCCTCCCTAGTGTTGTTGACTGTTTGCGGATGATGGTAGCTACGTATCTAGCGCCCGACTAGCCATCAGCACAAAACACACATAACAGCGTCTAGTTGCTGTAACCGCCTGTACGGCGCCGTGCGCTTTCCTTACCCAAGCCTGGGTGGTTAGCGGCGTCCGTTTGTGCGGCACCGCACGCACTCTCGTGCCTTTATTTACTATTTCGATAATTTCCTTACACACCCAGTTGCGGTGTTGTGCCAGCAGTGGTCTAATCGGACTTCAATCCTAGTTGGGGTTGTGTTCGCTGACTTATTGCTCGCGCTCTATGTGCGGTACCGCGGTCCTGTGACGCAACAGGATCGCTTCCTTCACGCAGGGTGAAGTTAACCCTTGTATGTATACTTATAGTACCGCCATATAGTCCATCTTACTTAGCAGCAGGTATTTTCCTGCACGGTGGATCCCGGGTTGCGAACGCACCAATTCCATCTAATAAACTATATATTTGGTGCGTTCCGCCAACCCTAACAGAATACTAGCGCCAGGATCTGGCTAAGTAATGGCGGATGAACAGCGATTGCAGGGGTACATCCAGCTGCTGGAGGGCCGGTTGGCGTCTCTTGAGCGTGCAACCTCGGCGGTGGATGTTACCGCAATAGCTGTTCAGGCTGCTAGCGTGGCTGCAGCAGCTTTACCCACTGCCACCTCTGTTCCGACCCTATCTCACCTTCCTTTGCCTGAGAGATACTCTGGGGACAGTAAGTCCTGTAGGGGTTTCGTGAGCCAATGTGGTATACACCTCGAGCTCCTGGCTGCACGTTTCCCTACTGAGCGAGCAAAGGTGGGATTCATAATCTCCCTCTTGTCGGACAGAGCGTTGGAGTGGGCTACGCCGCTGTGGGAGCGCAACGATCATGTGGTGCGGAGTGTTCCTCGGTTTCTGGACTCTCTGAAACAGGTCTTTTTAGGACCTCAAGTCACCCATGATACAGCGCTCCAGCTGCTGGCTTTGACTCAGGGTTCAACCATGGTCAGCCATTTTGCTGTTCTCTTCCGGACATTAGCGCCTGAGTTGGAATGGTCAGATAAAACCCTCATTCCCGTATTTTGGAGGGGGCTGGCTGACCATGTGAAATACGCTTTGGCCACTAGGGAGATTCCCGCCACACTGGAGGAGCTCATAGCCATATCTACTCGCATAGACCTTCGTTTTCACGAGCAAAGGTTGGAGCGAGCCCAGTGTAGGCAGAGGTTTCGGCTGGCTCCCACCTTCGCCAAACCTTTGGAATCTCCAGTCCAGGCGTCCGAGTCACATGAGGCCTTAGAGGTGACACGAGCGGGATCCAAGTCTCAGTCCGCCCGTGCACATAAGGTCCTTCATGTTTACCGGCAGTCAGGACATCTTGCCTCCAAGGGTCCTCAGCGGTCGGGGAAACGTCAGCGTTTAGTGGCAGTTGGAGGAGGTACACTAGACACGGCGACGTTTGCCTCAAAGTTGTCCTTAAAAGGGGAAAATTACCATAGGCCCATCCACTCTTATGGTCGAGCTATGCGTGGATTCTGGGGCAGAGGGTAATTTTATGTCTTCCTCTTTTGCCCAGCGTCACGCAATACCCTTGGTGATGCTCGCCAAGCCTGTGACCGTTCGAGAGGTAAATGGGTCAACACTACCCTCACAGATTACCCACCAAACCATTCCTTTCACGCTTTCTGTGTCTCCATCACATCAGGAGATAATCTCCCTATTAGTCATTCCTGAGGGAATTGATGAGGTCCTGTTGGGGATACCATGGCTTCGCTACCATTCTCCTCATATTGAGTGGTCCTCTGGGAGAATTTTGGGATGGAGTAAATCCTGCGAGGGTAGATGTCAGAGGGAGTGCGTTCAGGTTGCTACTACACAGGTACCCGCAGATCTTTCCTCTCTCCCCAAGCACTATTGGCCCTATGCAGACGTGTTCTCCAAAAGAGCTGTGGAGACCCTTCCGCCTCACCGCCCCTATGACTGTCCTATTGACCTCTTGCCTGGTGCTGAGCCTCCCCGGGGTCGAGTCTATCCGTTATCTCTCCCGGAGACGGAGGCAATGTCTCAGTACATCCAAGAGAATCTGGCAAGAGGATTCATTAGGAAGTCAGTGTCACCGGCAGGGGCTGGGTTCTTCTTCGTACAGAAGAAGACTGGAGACTTACGTTCATGCATAGACTACAGGGGTCTTAACGCCATCACCGTTAAGAACAAGTACCTATTACCCCTGATATCTGAGCTGTTTGATAGGCTACGGGGAGCGAGGGTATTTACGAAGTTAGATCTGCGGGGTGCCTACAACCTGATTCGCATCCGTGAGGGGGATGAATGGAAGACGGCTTTTAACACCAGGGATGGGCACTATGAATATCTGGTGATGCCCTTTGGGCTCTGTAATGCCCCAGCCGTTTTCCAAGACTTTGTGAATGACATCTTCCGGGATATGCTCACCACCTCGGTCGTAGTCTATCTGGATGATATTCTCATCTTCTCTCCAGATATTGACTCCCATCGGAGAGATGTTCGCAAAGTCTTCGACCTCAAAGTCTTCGACCTCTTACGGGCAAACTCCCTCTACGTCAAGTTGGAGAAGTGTGTGTTTGAGCAGGAGTCCTTGCCTTTCCTTGATTATATCATCTCTGCCCAGTGTTTGGCTATGGATCCTGCCAAGCTACAGGCTGTAATGGACTGGCATGAACCCCATTCTCTTAAAACGGTGCAGCGCTTTATGGGGTTCATTAATTATTATCGCCAGTTCATCCCACACTTCTCAACTTTGGTAGCTCCCTTGGTTGCCCTCACCAAGAAGGGAGCAAATCCCAAGTTGTGGTCAGAGGAGGTCTCCAAAGCCTTTCTCTCGATCAAGTCACACTTCGCTAGTTCTCCCATCCTACATCGCCCCGATGTTGATAAGCCATTTATCTTGGAGGTGGATGCCTCATCCGTTGGTGCTTGAGCAGTCCTTTTCCAAAAGGATGCTCAAGGTCGGAAGCATCCTTGCTTCTTCTTCTCCAAGACCTTCACACCAGCGGAGAGGAATTATTCCATTGGGGACAGGGAGTTGCTGGCCATGAAGTTGGCTTTTTCGGAGTGGAGACATCTCTTGGAGGGAGCTCGCTTTCCCTTCCAAGTCTTCACTGACCACAAGAACTTGGTGTATCTGCAAACGGCCCAGCGGCTGAATTCTCGCCAGGCTAGATGGTCCCTGTTCGTCTCCCGGTTCCATTTTACTCTCCATTTCCTCTCCGGGGAGAAGAACGTTCGTGCTGACGCTCTCTCCCGCTCCGTGGTGTCATCGGAGGAGGAGGAGGAGGAGCCTCGGCTTATTGTCCCTTCTGAGAGCCTGAGAACTGTAGCTCCGGTTTCGCTAGAGTCTGTGCCCCCGGGCAAGACTTTCGTACCAGCTAACTTGCGACCGGAGGTTCTCTCTTGGGCTCACTCCTCCAGAGTGGGTGGGCATTTTGGGACCAAGAGGACATCTGAGCTTCTGGCGAGAACATACTGGTGGCCGCATATGGCCCGAGATGTCAAGGACTATATTCACGCGTGCGTTTCTTGCACCCAGAATCGGTCTCCTCGGCAACGGCCTGCTGGGTTGCTTTACCCTCTACCGGTGGCAGACAGGCCCTGGGAGATGGTCGGGATGGACTTTGTGGTGGGTCTACCCAAGTCGCGTGGCTGCTCCATTATTTGGGTTGTCACCGACCATTTCTCCAAGATGGTGCATTTGGTGCCGCTTCCTCGGTTGCCCTCAGCACGGGCATTGGCGGTGTCGTTCATTAAACACGTTTTCCGATTGCATGGTATGCCTGATAAGATTGTCAGCGATCGGGGTCCCCAGTTCGCATCTCGGTTTTGGAGAGAGCTCTGCCGTTTACTCAGCATAGAGTTAAACCTCTCCTCTGCATACCATCCCGAGACGAATGGGTTGGTGGAGAGAACCAACCAAACTCTGGTGACATATTTGCGACATTTCGTCTCTGCTAGGCAGGATGACTGGGCATCTTTGCCACCTTGGGCGGAATTTGCCTTGAACAACGCCGTAGCCGATTCCACTGGTCAAACTCCTTTTCTCCTTAATTACGGCCAGCATCCGCGTGTCCCTGTGCCCATGCCCGTGTCATCCACCGATTCTAGGGTGGCAGACTGGGCAGTGGAGGCACGTGACATCTGGGACCGCACACAGGATGCCATCCGGGCCTCCAAGGAGAGAATGAGGGTTTCGGCTGATACACACCGGCGCCCCGCTCCGGTCTTTGCTCCTGGCGACTTAGTGTGGCTCTCCGCCCGTAACATCAGGCTGCGAGTTGAGTCCACTAAGTTTGCTCCTCGCTACATTGGCCCGTTTAAGGTTCTGGAACAGGTCAACCCTGTGGTCTACCGTTTGGCTATTCCTCCACGCCTTGGTATCACCGATACTTTCCACGTTTCCCTCTTAAAGCCTGTTCATTTGTCCCGGTTTTCTGAGTCATCTGCTGGGACATCGGGTTCATCCACGGATGAGTTTGAGGTGAATGCTATTGTGGGGTGCAAGGTGGTACGTGGCAAGAAATTTTATCTGGTGGACTGGAAGGGTCACGGCCCAGAGGATAGAACCTGGGAGCCTGTGGAGCACATTCGGGCTCCGCTGCTTATCGCAGCTTTTGAGCGTAGTGGGGCTCAAGGAAGGGGGGGCCCTAGGAGGGGGGGTAATGTTAGGAGTCGAGTTAACTCTGCTGCACAGGGGGAATCTCGATCCGTGTCTGCTGCGGTCTCCCATTCAGTATCGGCCGCAGTGGGCTCTGCTCAGCGGAGATGTCGCTCCCAGCGTCTCGCTGAGGCTGATTCGGTGCATAGGGTCACTACTGCCTTTTCTGGCTTTCCTATGGTACCCTGCACTGATCTGCGGCGAGCGAGCCTCTCTGGGACTAAGTCCTTGTTTACTCACACTGAGCATGCCCAGGGCAGGGTCTCCCATTGGAGGTCGAGGGCCACATGTTCGCTCACATACTCAGGTGCTGCAGTACATTCCATTGGTCCTCCTGGAAGGTCCTGAAAGGGCAAAACATGCTCAGGTACTGCAGCACTTTCCATTGGTCCTTCTGGAAGGTCCTGAAAGGGCGAAAACTTCAGTAGCAGCTTCCTGTGCTGCAACTATATAAACTGCGCATGACCGCACGGCCATGCGCTAGTATTGTCTTGAAAATATGTGTGTGTGTAGATGGATGTATGTCGAAGGATGAAAGCTCCTAAATATCCCTCCCTAGTGTTGTTGACTGTTTGCGGATGATGGTAGCTATCTAGCGCCCGACTAGCCATCAGCACAAAACACACATAACAGCGTCTAGTTGCTGTAACCGCCTGTACGGCGCCGTGCGCTTTCCTTACCCAAGCCTGGGTGGTTAGCGGCGTCCGTTTGTGCGGCACCGCATGCACTCTCGTGCCTTTATTTACTATTTCGATAGTTTCCTTACACACCCAGTTGCGGTGTTGTGCCAGCAGTGGTCTAATCGGACTTCAATCCTAGTTGGGGTTGTGTTCGCTGACTTATTGCTCGCGCTCTATGTGCGGTACCGCGGTCCTGTGACGCAACAGGATCGCTTCCTTCACGCAGGGTGAAGTTAACCCTTGTATGTATACTTATAGTACCGCCATATAGTCCATCTTACTTAGCAGCAGGTATTTTCCTGCACGGTGGATCCCGGGTTGCGAACGCACCAATTCCATCTAATAAACTATATATTTGGTGCGTTCCGCCAACCCTAACACCACGTGTGTGCCAAGTTTATCTACAACGATGTTATTGCTTATGACTGTTCGGTTCAGTATACTTCTTTCGATGTTGCATTAGAATTACTATGCAAATTTGATCACAATGCTCTTATGGCAAAATCAGATATAAAGTCAGCTTTTAGGATTTTACCAGTTAATCCAGATGGGTTCAATTCCCTTGGTTTTTCTTTTCAAAATAGATTTTTTTTTGATAGATGTCTCCCGATGGGTTTTGCCCTTTCATCTTTTTATTTTGAGTCTTTTTCTACATTTCCTCAATGGGTAGTGGAGTTTGAGTTTCTAGGTGGTGGTATGTTGCACTATCTAGATGATTTTTTGTTTATTGGTCCGGTAGACTCAGGTATTTGTCATTCTCTTTTAGTTAAATTTTTGGATGTGTGTGAACACTTTGGCGTTCCTATTGCGAAAGACAAGACGGTAGCTCCTTGTACTTCATTAGAGTTCTTGGGTATTTTAATAGATTCTCATAGCATGTCTTGTTCGTTACCTCCTGAGAAACTGTCTAAATTACAATCTGCTATTTCTCGTTGTTTGATGTTAGAAAAAATTACTCTGAAAGAATTGCATTCCTTGTTAGGTTGTTTAAATTTTGCGTTAAGAATTATTCCCATAGGCAGGGTGTTTTCCAGAAGACTATACGAAGCTACCGTTGGCTATTCTTCCCCGCATTCTCATATACGTCTTGATAAGGAGTTAAAAGATGATTTAAAAGTATGGTTGAAGTTTCTGTCTAGTTTTAATGGTAGAACAATGTGGCAGACTTCGTTCGTAGCAGCAGAAGATCTGCGTTTATGTTTTTACTCTGACAAAGATTTTGGTTTTGGTGTATCACTTTCTTCATTTTGGGCTTCTGAGCCTTGGCCGTTTTTTTTGGCATCAAGATAAGGTTTTAAGTAACCAGACTGTTTTGGATTTATTCGCCATATTTTTATGTTTGCAGCTCTGGGGTGCTCTTCTCAGGGATAAACGAATTTTGTTTTCCTCCAGTAACCAAGTTTTAGTCTTTGCAGTGAATACCCTGTCAATAAAAAAATAAATGGGCTGCTCAGATCATTAGGCATATAGATTTTCTGTGTTTGGATTTTAATATTTGGATAAAGGCTTCTTTCTCCACTAATGTGAGCAATAGTAATGCTGCATCTGTTTGTCACCGCCAGCTTTTTCTACTCAAGAGGGAGTCCTTGGAATTAGAAGAAAACAGAGCTTTCTGCCCGAAATGGATCTGGAATGTGATTCAGGATTAATTTCACACTTTATTGCTAAATCCTTGGCTGATAGAACATGGGTCGAATATTCGGCGGCATGGAAGCTTTGGATTGATTTTTGCTTGGTTTTGAATCACCCTCATGACAATTGTAATGTGGGGTTGGCCCTCAGTTTCTTAGAGCATCTAGTGAGAAAGGGTTTATCTTTTTCTGCCTTATCAAAAAACGTAGCTGGAGTTTCGTTTTTCCTAAAAATGTTAGGTGTAAGGCCAATGTCTGATATATTTCAGGTTCGGCAATTTTTAAAGGGCTTTAAAAAGGCCCATTTTAAACCCGATGACCGGCGTCCTATTTCTTTTCAATTGCTCAAGGACCTTTGTTTATGTCTTTCATCGGTTTGCACTAACGATTTTGAATCTTGCCTTTTTCCACAGCGTTTTCTTTAGCTTTTTTCGGAGCCTTACGGGTAAGCGAAATTGTATCTCAAAGGAAGTCTTTTCCTTCTGGTCTGTTTTTTCAGGATGTTAAACTCTTTGATTCTCATGTAATGTTATTTATTAGAAAATCCAAAACAGACCAGATGGGTAGAGGCTCTTCCTTACGTCTGAATGCTATTTCAGAGAAGGCTATATGTCCCGTTTCCAATACTAGAAAATGGGTTTTATTAAGGCCCAAAGCCGATGGCCCATTTTTTATTCATCTTAATGGTGAGCCTGCTACAATTTTTCAATTTAATTTTATTCTCAAGAAATGCCTAAAAGTGTTGAATTTGTCAGACCTAAAAATATCATCCCATTCTTTTCGTATTGGAGCGGCAACGGAAGCCTCTAGATTGGGTCTTCAGGATACCAGGATCAAAAGTATCGGCAGATGGGATTCGAATAGGTTTAGACTGTATGTCCGCCCTGATTTGTATCCCTCTTAACTTATGGTTCATTTTCTAGGTTTATTATCCATATGGATCATCGGACACTCTTATGTCTTTTGGGCTGAGAAAAGGGCGAGTGTGAGAACCTATGCAGGAAATCTTTCTTTTAATACCTCTTTTCTTCGAGTTTTTTGGTTTAGCAGGCGTGGGATGCGATGGAAGAATTTGATAGACGACATGCGAAGATTGAAGAGAATATGGCCTAGTCCGGACTTAGTAATTTTACATTTGGGTGGCAACGATCTGGGGAAAATCAGCACCCTTAATTTGATTGCTTTGATGAGGAGGGATATCTCCATTTTGAAAACGGATTTTTTTAATACCATTTTAGTATTTTCAGAGATTATTCCGAGGTTTTTATGGTTTAGTAGCAATATGGTTTTTCTTGAAAAAATTCATAAATGGGTCAACTGGAATATGGAAAAGTTTATGTCTTTAACCGAAAGTTTTTCTTTCAGGCACTCGGATTTGGAGGAAGTTATCCCGGGCATGTACAGAGTGGATTTGGTTCATTTATCGGATGTGGGCCTGGATATTCTAAATTTAGATTTTCAGACCATTATTGAGAAATGGCTTTGGCGTTTTTAGGGGCCTCGCCTCCTTAAGGCAAGGCGTTTGGGATAATCACCCGTTGAATTCGGGTGGATTTGGTGATGAGATTGGAGTAATATATTTATTTCAGTATTAAATTGGTTTATTCTTGATTATCAGATTGAAATATAATTTTACATGTAACTCAAAATAAACGCCACGGCCAATTTCTTCCAAATTAAATCTCTTGTCTCACGTGTTTTTATTGGGGTTTTTATAATGGGACTTGTGTTACCATGCATTGTCATTTTGGTTACTGCTTAAGCAGAGTGCAGCAGCCAAGTCATCTCTACTATTGCGTACTGCTGGGCTCTGCGTAGATACTGCGGTAGTTAGCACCTATGCGATGCTAGTAGAAATGGCGCTAGATAGCCACTCAGTGAAGATTCTCTACGGACTTGTCCTGCTCTCCTGGATCCTATTGATCGATGAGAGAATTTAAATTTTTTGCCAAATTAGAATTTGGTACCAGTGGCAACTTTCCCTACGCCGCACCCCAAAATACACCACGGACCCGACCTCAGAGCAATGTTTTTTTTAATTCATGCGCCGGCGAAAGATAATATTTGGTTTTGCGGTAATATTCCCCGATAAGATGGGATCATTAGTGAGGAACACCCAATATTTAGTCAGAGTGTCTCCTCTAAATTAATGAGATTGGTTATATTTAGTTATGAAACTGTATTTGATGTTTTTCTTTAGTTCCATATCATTGTCCACTGTTGATAAGATTGCGTCATTCAGTTTCCCTAGGCAATCGTTCTGATCCAGTCAAAATGTATGTTTGAAAGCATCGTCTATTATCCCATTAAGATACTTCTTTGCTCTAAAGCTCTTTTTTTTTAATTTGTGTTTCTTTTACAAAGTCGTCAATTGTTGTCCAATTTTTTCTTATTCTCTTGTACTGGCTATAAGGAATATTGGTAATCCATTTCAGATAGTGGCCACTGCTGAATTCAAGATAACTATTCACATGGACACTTTTGAAAAACGTTGAAGTCTGGATAGTCTCTTGGTCTTCCTTGTATATATTTAGCTCTAGAAATTCAATCCTTGATGGGAAGAAACTATGCAAAAATTCTAGAACCCCGGAGTTCTTAGCGCAAAGGTTTCTGCTTTGTCAGAATTTCCTGTCCATATAATGAACAGGTCATCTATATATCTCCTATAATAGAGGATGTGGCCCACGGGCAGGGCGGGGAACAAGCAACGTGCAGGGAAATAGTCCCATAAATAAATTTGCGTAGCTGAATGCATAGTGTGCCCATCACACAGCCCCTCAATTGCCAATTAGCCATACTCTCAAAGAAAACACAAATCTGATACTGTTAATCAAAAATGTTGCCTGGATTTCAGATAAAGATTGGTGTTGGTCCAGATAGTGTTGGATGGCCGCTAAACCTTGTATTTAATGTTAGAGTATAGCGAGTGGACATCCAATGTCATAAAAGAATAGTGACAAGCTAATTTCAATCTCTTTAGCTCAGTAATATGATGAGTGGATTACCTTAGACAGAAAGGTAACGGAAGAATATAAGTCTGTAAAACTAATCAATGTTTTGGGAAAGGTCTGCAGTGAGCAAGTTGATGCAGACATTATAGGGTGGTCAGGGATGTTGGTGAGGCATCTGTGTACTTTGGGTAAAAATTAAAAAAATTGTAATTGTTTTATATATAGAAAATAATTTTCTTTCTTGTTCAGAAGCTTATTGAAGTTTGCTGTCCCAAACAATGACATATGTTTATGGTAATAATGTGAAGAGGGATCTTCCTTTAGTCTAGAGTAATGCTACTCATCACTCAGGATTCTCAAACCTTCCTGCAGATAGGCGCCGTGATTCATGATAACCACACTCCTTCCCTTGTCGGTCGCCCTAATAATTATTTGTGAACTGCCTTTCCAGATCGCCATATCTTCTCGTTACCCCTTATTGAGATTATGGGCTAGGAGGCTCTGATACTGATGTGATCAAGACTGAGCTTTAGAGTTTCAGTGGAAATTTTGGTAGAGTCATCGGTAAGGTCACAAGGAACCTCTGCTGATAGAGTGCGGTCAAAGGTCTCAGAGCTGCAACAGGGGGCATTGTGATTACAATTTGGATCGGTTGTATTTTTGTATCTAATATATAATTGCCTAGAATACTACTTCCTGCAATTTGTGCCAACTTCCGTGGCTTTGTCCGGAGCTAATGTCCGGAGCTAATGTCCGGAGCTAATGTCCGGAGCTAATGTCCGGAGCTAATGTCCGGAGATAACTGACATCAACAGTGTCCAGTGTCTGATTGGTTGCCGCCTGCTGCGAGCGACCAATCAGAAACGTGCCGTACTGTGACACACTCCGCCCGCCATTTTGGTGTGATTTTTGAATTTTTACCTCACAGCAAGTTTCTACTGCGTGGAGGCGGGCCCAGTGACGTTGCTCTTCAAGCTCCTGCCGAATTTCGTCAAAAAAATGATAATACCATTTACCAAAACTATATATATTTAGTTGTGAAGTGGTTCAGTGACATTTTCACACCAATTTTGAACTTTTGTTTGGTGTTTTCTCCATATACTGCCTATTATTTTTGTTCTTTCTTACTATTATTTATTAATTGTATTATTCTTACATTTGAATAAATAAAGTATATATGGATTCTAGACTCCCGATTCTTTAGAATCGGGCTGCCATCTAGTATGTTATATTTATATATTCATTTTTTAGTTCCATAGATCTATTAAACATTTACTGCATGCATATGGTTTTAGAAATGTAATTTTATGGTATCTTTGTCTGACCAACCTTGTTTTTTAGCAGTTGCCCAACACAGGTGCTAACTAATCAATCATACTGAGAAACCTGTTTCATGACGCCATTTTAGAGTGTATATAACTACCAGGATACATTTTGTGTGTACATGCCTGAAGAAGGAGCTAGATCAGCTCTGAAACATGTAGCAAAAATAAAGTTTTGTATGGTAATTAGTGATGAGCGAAAATACTCGTTACTTGAGATTTCCCGAGCACGCTCGGGGGTCCTCCGAGTATTTTTTATTGCTCCGAGATTTAGTTTTCATCGCCGCAGCTGAATGATTTTCATCTCTTAGCCAGCTTGATTACATGTGGGGATTCCCTAGCAGCCTGGCAACCCCCACATGTACTTATGCTGGCTAACAGATGTAAATCATTCAGCTGCGGCGAAGAAAACTAAATCTCCGAGCACTAAAAAATACTCGGAGGACACCCGAGCATGCTCAGGGAATCTCAAGTAACGAGTATATTCGCTCATCACTAATGCCAATCCTGCAGTAGTACCTATTCGTTCCATACCTTTGGTAGCGCTATCAAGAGTCCCCGATTATCTTACCGCTCGCTGTTCTTTCTGGATCCTTGTACAAGATCCAGCGGGTAGAGCAGCAGCCATCGGAGAGAACTTGTTAACCATTACCAGTGTTTTGCTTGAAGCCGCATAACTTACCCAGCACTCATGAGCACCCCCCACCGAGTTTGGTGTTGTCCCATTTTTTCTTTCATTCTCTATGGGGCTGCCAAAAAAGTCTGTTCACTGCATGGCAGCCTCATATAGAATGAAAGGAGCAGGGTTTGAGCATGTGCACAACCCCTTCATTTTAAAGGGTATAAAGGTTCCTCTAGATTGAAGCTTGTTTTCACTGGGCAACTCCTTTAATTTTTCACACACAGATTTTTGGTAAATAAATGGTGACCCAGTATAACTTGTTATGTGTTCTCTTTCACGTGAGGTTGTATTGACCTCATTTTATATCTTCAATGGACCAAACTTAAAAAAAATATCCTGAATATAACACAATAGAATTATGTGGAAAATATTGGGTTCTTCACAATTCAGGGTACCGTGTTCTTATGAGATCTTTTTCCTGAAGGTATGTGGCCCTCAGATTCTTTATCACCATGCAATCTGAAAAGCCAATGTAGACTAAGAGTGGCCACCACTGGACACACACCATGATGCAGAAAGGACTAGCAATTTGTCCCTCCAATTGTGTGGGTACTTATTGCTTAGGGAATGTCAGAGTTCATTTCTCCTTTCTGAGAGTCCGAAGAATAATAATCTGGTGTTACTGCATTCCTGCTGCTCCAAGTTACTAGCACATGGTTCTCTTATAGAGATAGACCCTTTTATAAGCCGACTTAGACTTGAATTGTAAAGGCCGCTAGTCCGGAACAGGACTCTGGTTGTGTACGGTAATGGTGGTATACATGGTTTGACCCTATGTGTCGGTAGGAAAGAATTTCAGTAGTGACCTAATAACTGCAAGGACCGACGGAGGTGTTGGACCAAGGTAAACAAGTGGCTACAGAATGGTTGGTAAATGTGGTCATTCCATGGGAACAGTGGCCACTGATGACTGAGGCCTCCCTCCTGGTTTGGTCCTGGAGCCCCCGGCTACTTGTTGAACATCTTTTCCCCGCTTTTTCCTTTTACACAAGACCCTGTGTCTCCTGTATTCTGCTGCTGTGTTCCGGTCTTCAGTCTTCTCTCTGTAGTATGTTGTGTAGGACGTACTGTATACAATGTTAGTGCCCCATCGCAGACTGAGCCCTAGAACAAGTGTAATGTATTTTGATACCTGAGCTGACATTATGACACCTACTCTCTGTATATGGAGCCCCCTACACTTCTAGGTCTAGTTGTGGAATATCCAGAGTAGTAGTGATCACTCCCATCATTGTCACAGTGTAAGATGAAATCCAGGAAAAACCACACAACACAATATATTTATAGAGAATTTTTTTTATTATTGGAATAGCAATAAGCAACATTGTAATGAAAATATTACTGCCACTTTAAGAAATTAAACTATGGTCACAGTGACTCTCAGATTGGCCCCGATGGAGACCACTTAACGAACTGTGATCATTTGGGACCACCTGAGAGCCACTGGGACCCAAAGATCCAGAGGAAGGCAAAGAAACCCCCCCAAAGAGTTCTGCTTCAGGGGGGAAAAAAATTCCTTCCTGACCCCATTGCTGGCGATCGGATATTTCCCTGGATCTCGTGTCCTGCTGCATATTGCTGTATATAACATCGGGTTATGTCATGTGAACAGCGGACAAATAGCTGTCGGCTGAGCACTCCTCCAATATGATAAAATCTACGATGGAGGCTCCCAATAGGGCTTCTAACAAAGAGGTGAAATCAGCCAAATGTGTATAAAGGTACCTTCACACATAACGATTTCGTTAACGATATCGTTGCTTTTTGTGACGTAGCAACGATATCTTTAATGAAATCGTTATGCGTGACAGTGACCAACGATCAGGCCCCTGCTGGGAGATCGTTGGTCGCTGCGAATGATCAGGACCTTTTTTTGGTCACTGATCACCCGCTGTCATCGCTCAATCGGCGTGTGTGACGCCGATCCAGCGATGTGTTCACTGTAACCAGGGTAAATATCGGGTTACTAAGCGCAGGGCCGCGCTTAGTAACCCGATATTTACCCTGGTGACCATTGTAAAAGTAAAAAAAAAAAACAGTACATACTCACATTCCGATGTCTGTCACGTCCCCCGGCGTCAGCTTCCCGCACTGACTGTGTCAGCGCCGGCAGGTCGTAAAGCAGAGCACAGCGGTGACGTCACCGCTTTGCTTTACGGCCGGCGCTTACACAGTGCAGGGAAGCTGACGCCGGGGGACGTGACAGACATCGGAATGTGAGTATGTGTTTTTTCTTTTTTACTTTTACAATGGTAACCAGGGCAAATATCGGGTTACTAAGCGCGGCCCTGCACTTAGTAACCCGATGTTTACCCTGGTTACCCGGGTAGTGCAGGGGAACTTCGGCATCGTTGAAGACAGTTTCAACGATGCCGAAGTTCTTCCCCTGATCGTTGGTCGCTGGAGAGAGCTGTCTGGGTGACAGCTCCCCAGCGACCACACAATGACTTACCAACGATCACGGCCAGGTCGTATCGCTGGTCGTGATCGTTGGTAAATCGTTTAGTGTAACGGTAACTTAAGAGCTGGCGAGTGATAAAGGAGATAATGGCTGGTAGGTAATAAATCATTATCTGTCTTTTCAGGAAGGTTTGTTTAACAGTATAGGAGGTTGCGACTGGTATATAAAAACCACAGAGCTTTACGTCCTCCCTGCTGCTCCAGATCTGGATCTTCAGCACTTCCTGTGGTCTATTCTGACAGGCTGCAGAGGTGATGACTCAACTACAGCAGACATCATTGCTGCAAGCCAATCACTGAGCTTAGAAGCTCTGCCGGTATGGGCCACTGAGCCAAGTGATTGGCTGCAGAACTGCAGTCATGACGTCACCCCTGAAGCCAGTGACTAAAGATCAGAGGCAGCAGTGACGAGCCAGAACTGGAGCGGCCGGAGGTAGGAAAGCTTCTTGTGCTATTATCACACATTACGGTAAAACCCTTTTAACCCTATAAGGACTGGGTGATTTTTTTTGTTTTTGCACTTCTGTTTTTTCTTCATAACGTTTTACATTTTCAGGAATGGGACTGTGTGAGATCTTGTTGTTTGCACAAGAACCAACGTTTATATTGATATTATTTTGGGATGTGTAAGATGTTTTAATCACCTATTTTTACATTTTTATCTCTTGTTGCAATGGCGAAAAGACTGTAGTTCTGGCATTTTATTTTATTTTCTAGCTAGGTCGTTTACCGATCTGACTAATTTATTTTATATTTTGGTAGATCTGACTTTTACAAACGCAGCAATATCACATATTTGTATTTTTTTTATATATATATTTCTAATTTTTTTAATGGGGGGAAAACGGGTGATTTCAACTTTTTATTTTTTTCATATTTTTTACTTTTCATTGTATTTGTTAGTCCCCTTAAGGGACTTGAACCTTCGATCATCTGATTATTTGTGCTACATACAGCATTGCTATATATTTCAGAAATCACAATCTCCTATAAACAGCAGCCACAGGCAGCTTTCACAGGAGTACAGTGGTGACAGTCACAGGGATCCTCAGCGATCATGTCACAAGTGCGCCGATGATGGCGCGTCCCCCTGCCGGTGAGCATTAAATGCAGCTGTCACAGATTGACTACGGCATTTTACAGGTTAACAGCGGTGGCTGGATCTTCGTTCCACCCGCCGCTGATAGAGGCTTATGATGGCTGAATAACACAGCCATCATCTGCCGATAAAGATGGGGTTCGGCGTGCGAGCCGGCGTGAAAGGTGGGGAGCCAACTTATGATGAACATAGTCCAGCATAAGATGTTAGGGGATAAGATGCATTTCATAGATAAAGCGTGACTGTCACTCACTGTATTTTCTAGACCATATGACGCACATTTTAAGAACACAATTCTTGCTAAATATTGTGTGCGTCTTATAGACCAGAGGCAGCGGCCGATCATGTATGCTTACCATGCATCTGCAACTGCCGCAACAGGTTTCAGCTGATCGTGGGGGTGCCAGGTGTCGGATCCCACCGATCTCATACTGATGATCTATCTTACAGATAGGTCATAAATTCATGTCCCAAATAACCCCTTTAAGGTAACTGGGAATGAAGTCACCCCCAAGATGGTGGGAGATTATGGGCCTGAAATGAAGTGACCGGTTACCTTTAATACATACATGAACACTCACACACATATACACAGAAACGCAGACGCATGCACACTTACCTCAACACACAACATACACACAGACACACACACAGCACACATACTCACAGAACACACAACATACAGAGACACACAAAACATATAAAATACATACATGCACACACAACTTACAACATACAGACACACAAAACAAACAACATATATACATATACGCACAAACATGCACACTCACCTCAACACAAAACATACACAGACACACACAACATACCATGCATACATACGTACACACAACACACATACATAAACACAACACAAAACATACACAGAGACACACACAACATACAGTACATACACACACTCACCTCAGCACATAAACATAAGCACACACACCCCTTCAGTGCGGCAATGCTGGGCACACAAACACACACCCCATTAGTGCAGGGACACACAAATCATCACACAGCCACCCCTTTATTTCTGGGGTCACACACACATCCCTTTTTATTGCTGGGGTCACACAAACACACATACACACACCCCTTCAGTGCAGGGGCCATACACACAGCCCTTCACTGCTGCATTTCAGGGGACATGTACACCTCAACACACACATACAAACATATACATGTATACTCAGCTCAAAACACACACACACACACTCACCTCAACACACACATACATAAACACACGCGCATACACCCCTTCACTGCTGCAGTGTTGGAGACACAAACACACACCCAATAAGTGTAGGGACGCACAAACTGTCACACAGCCACCCCTTTATTGCTGGGGTCACACACACACAACCTTTAAATGTTGGGAACAAACACACAGCTCTTTAATGATGCAATTCAGGGGACGTGTACATATGCGCACACACACACACAGACACACACACAGACACATACACACCCACTTACCTTCTATGCTGGACCACAAAAAGTCTTCTCACTTGATACTTACAGGTCCTTGGATACTCCAACAATCTCAGAGCAGCCTGGGGAAGGTCAGGAAGAAAAAAAAATGCAGCTAATATTCATCTGGAGAAATCACGGTGATGAGGACGCCGTCCATACAGCGCACACTGCAGATCTCTTCCTGGCCCTGCTGTGCTGTCTGTGCTGTGCAGAATGCTGTGCAGCGAGTCCTCCTCCCTCTCCGATGTGACCCGATCCTCAGCGTTCAGTGAAGAGCTACCTACCTGGACTCGTCCTCTTCAGGCTGTGACACAAGATGGCTCAGGATCAGAACTTTGCACATTCTATAGCAATTGTGATGTCATGTGAGGTCTGTGATGTCCAGTACTCTGATGTCATGCGCCTTGTGATGTCATCAGAACTGACACTGCTGTTTTATGTATCAAGTTACAACTTCAATAAATAAATTAATTGGGTTATAATTTGTGACACCTATAAAAACGAACCTTTATTCTAGTCCATATCACCTACTGCTCTATGAGTTAGAGGAAAACATGAGGTTCCATATTGCATTCGCTGATCACAATGAACGGCAAGTTCCAAGTCTCTCCCTGATCCGACAGAAACAAAATAACTGACAACAGAGAATAATAGCATTTTACAGTTACACTTATGTTAGGAAAACCATTTTCCCCTCACATTTTTGAAAATATATTATATCTTTTCATGGGAGAACATTGAAGATCTGACATGTTGTAAAGTAGCCAGTGTACAGCTTGTATAACAGTGTAAATTTGTTGTGCCCTCTAAATACCTCGACATATAGCCATTAATGTCTAAACCACTGGTAGCAAAAGTGAGTACACCCTTAAGTGAAAATGGCCAAATTGTGCCGAAAGTGTCAATATTTTGTGTGATCACCATTATTTTCAAGCACTGCCTTAACTCTCTTGGGCATGGAATTCACCAGAGCTTCATACAGTTGTGGCCAAAAGTATTGACACCCCTGCAATTCTGTCAGATAATACTCAGTTTCTTCCTGAAAATGATTGCAGTCACAAATTCTTTGGTATTATTATCTTCATTTAATTTGTCTTCAATGAAAAAACACAAAAAGAATTGTCCTAAAGCCAAATTGGATATAATTCCACATCAAACATAAAAAAGGGGGTGGACAAAAGTATTGGCACTGTTAGAAAAATCATGTGATGCTTCTCTAATTTGTGTAATTAACAGCACCTGTAACTTAACTGAGGCACCTAATAGGTGTTGGCAATAACTAAATCACACTTGCAGCCAGTTGACATGTATTAAAGTTGACTCAACCTCTGTCCTATGTCCTTGTGTGTACCACATTGAGCATGGAGAAAAGAAAGAAGACCAAAGAACAGTCTGAGGAGTTGAGAAACCAAATTGTTAGGAAGCATGAGCTATCTTAAGGCTACAAGTTCATCTCCAAAGACCTGCATGTTCCTGTGTCTACCGTGTGCAGTGTCATCAAGAAGTTTAAAGCCCATGGCACTGTGGCTAACCTCCCTAGATGTGGACGGAAAAGAAAAATTGAAAAGAGATTTCAACGCAAGATTGTGCGGATGGTGGATAAAGAACCTCGACTAACATCCAAACAAGTTCAAGGTCCGAGGGTACAACAGTGTCAACCCGTACTATCCGTCGGCGTCTGAATGAAAAAGGACTGTATGGTAGGAGACCCAGGAAGATCCCACTTCTTACTCCAAGACATAAAAAAGCCAGACTGGAGTTTGCCAAAACTTACCTGAGAAAGCCTAAAACGTTTTGGAAAAATGTTCTCTGGTCAGATGAGATAAAAGTAGAGCTTTTTGGGCAAAGGCATCAACATAGAGTTTACAGGAGAAAAAAAGAGGCATTCAAAGAAAAGAACACGGTCCGTACAGTCAAACATGGCGGAGGTTCCCTGATGTTTTGGGGTTGCTTTGCTGCCTCTGGCACTGGACTGCTTGACCGTGTGCATGGCTTATTAAGTCTGAAGACTACCAACAAATTTTGCAGCATAATGTAGGGCCCAGTGTGACAAAGCTGGGTCTCTCTCAGAGGTCCTGGGTCTTCCAGCAGGACAATGACCCAAAACACACTTCAAAAAGCACTAGAAAATGGTTTGAGAGAAAGCACTGGAGACTTCTAAGGTGGCCAGCAATGAGTCCAGACCTGAATCCTGTAGAACACCTGTGGAGAGATCTAAAAATGGCAGTTTGGAGAAGGCATCCTTCAAATATCAGGGACCTGGAGCAGTTTGCCAAAGAAGAATGGTCTAAAATTCCAGCAGAGCATTGTAAGAAACTCATTGATGGTTACCGGAAATGGTTGGTCGCAGTTATTTTGGCTAAAGGTTGTGCAACCAAGTATTAGGCTGAGGGTGCCAATACTTTTGTCTGGCCCATTTTTTGGAGTTTTGTGTGAAATGATCAATGTTTTGCTTTTTGCTTCATTCTCTTTTGTATTTTTTCATTTAAGATAAATTAAATGAAGATGATAATGCCAAAGAATTTTTGATTGCAATCATTTTCAGGAAGAAACTGAGTATTATCTGACAGAATTGCAGGGGTGTCAATACTTTTGGCCACAACTGTAGATTGCAACTGGAATCCTCTTCCATTCTTTCATGACGACGTCACAGAGCTGTTTGATGTTAGAGATCTTGTGCTCCTCCACCTTCCCTTTGAGGATGCCCCACAGATGGTCAATAGGGCGTAGATCTGGAGACATGCTTGGCCAGTCCAGGGTCTTTACCCTCAATATCTTTAACGCGGCGGTGGTTGTCTTGGAGATGTTTTTGGGGTCGTTATCATGTTGGAATACTGCCCTACGGTCCAGTTTCCGAAGGGAGGGGATCATGCTCTGTTCCAGTATGTCACAGTACATGTTGGTTTTCATGGTTCCCTCAATGAACTGTAGGTCCCCATTGCAGGCAGCACTCATGCAGTGTTAGAGCAGGATTTATATATTTATCTATCCTGACTCCATTTTTGATATTCTACATGCATTTCCTTTTTTCCAGAATGGAGTTTGAGTCTGTGTGCGTGTTTTGAGATAAGGAGTTTTAGGAATGACTAACGGGCTTAGAAAAAACAGGAAAGAAACAAAACTAAGGGTTAAAAGATGCACCTAAACTCTTCAACTTTTAGAGATAAGCTGAACCAAGTGTGGCCACCTTTATAAAAGCTGAAGTTTGGTCAGTTTGCTGTTTTGGGCATTTAGGCGTATGTTAAAGTAGTTGTTCACAACAAGGACAACCCCTTCTCGATCTGAACGTTATAAACAGTTGGAAGAGACAAAAGCTTAGTCAGGAAATGGTCCGAGGTCAGAATACCAGGAACATAATGGATCAGAGCAAAGGCACTAGGCAAAATGGATGGTCAGAATGAGGTTCAAGTTTGGGTGGCAAAAAGATCGACAAGCAAAGCAGAAGGCACAAAGAAGCAAACTACACAGAGCTGAAACTACATCTCGCAGATATCTGGAACTGACTGCCCAGCTAAGTAGCTGGACAATTACATGAGACAGGGAACACTTGAAGGCGGCCCTGCACCTCTCAGTCTCAAATTGAACGGTTGACTTGTTAATCAAAACACCAGCAACTCAGCACGCCCCTGCACCACACTTGGCAAATGATCTGTCAATCAAAGAACTGACAGCTTCAGCATGGCCCTGCACCAGATTGGATGACTGAGCTGTCAATAACTGCATCCCAGACACACTGAAGGGTGGAGTCGTGACAGATTCAGATTTTTTTAAAGTCATTTTACCTTTCTTTTCATGTGGTATTCCTCGATGTTCTTTACATCAAATACTTCAAAAAAACACACTTTGTTTTGGTTATTTTTAGTGCTTTTTTTGTAAATTTTTAGTACAAAAGGTAACATTTTCGGCTAAAATGTCACAAAATTTGCCCAAAAGTTGCAAGTGTACATAAAGTCACTCTGAGGCCTCATTCACATGTACAAAAACCTGTCGGAATGCTCACTCCAAGGAAAGAATCAAACATGTGACCAGTTCCATGAACTGTCAGAGGTACAGGTGTTATCTGTGAAAAAATGGATAACAATCACATGCGAAAAATTGATGTGTGAATATGCCTTATGGGAGATTGCTGTACATTTGTGCAATAATTTATCAACTTTTTTAAAAAGTCACAAACCATACATCAGCTGAAAATATCTGGAAGCCCCATACTCTAACTATAATAGCAAAACATATAAAAGAAAATATTTCAAAACCTATAAAATAGACTTTTAAACAGGCAAAATTAAAAGAAGACTAACGAGCAAATGAAAAATAAGCACAAAACACAAAAAATAGATGTCAGACAAAAAATATGCGTAAATGCACCAAAGAATTTGGCCCTTAGTCTTTATTCTCTAAGAGCTGAACAGCCTGTTGTAGCTATGTAGTAGTACAGCAGAGCGCCACAGAAGAGTTGTCTCATTTTACAGAATGGACGCCCCCCCTTTGTAGTATACGAAGGGGGTCGCATGATAACACAGCCTCTCCACACAGTTCTCTCATGTTTTCCATCTTTCTGGCATATGTTTTAATGGGTTTTTATGCGGTGTTAAAGTTGGTGATGAAGGGGTTACTTTATTTAGTAAGCTGTGCAATTGCGCGAGCAGGTTCTAACCGGTTTTAGCTGGTTGTATTCCCGCAATTTTCGTAGGTTCTGATTGGCTTAAGAAGAAAGTGCGGGAAGAATTTCAGGTATATAATCAGCTGTTCATCAGCTGGTTCCCAGTCATCTGATGAAGATTGAAGACAGCTGATGGATCCTCTCCTGCAGCAGCTGATCCAGCGAGCGGAGGCAGAGGGCGGCGCTGACTGGTTGCGGAGTTGCCTGGCTATGAGTAGTGTACTCACCGGCGCCGCCATCTTTGTTGGTCCCGGAAGGTGTTCTGACAGAGCGCGGTAGCAGGCGGAAGTCGTCGCGGCGGAAGTCCCGGAGCCCGCCGCAAGATCATCACAGAAGCCGGCTGACCTCTCATATTCAAGCGCCGGATACAGCTGTTATGTCCGGTGCGCCGCAGATGGTTGAACCAGAAGTGGTGCCCGCAGGGGAGAGAGCGACAGGAGTACCATCTAACCGTGGCAGCCTTACAAGCGCTACAGCGGTCCAGGGATCATGGCTCACGGCAGAGCTTGGTAGCGGTGAGATCGTCATCCCAAGCTCTCCAGCTGTCGCTGCTGCCGCTGCCAGATCCTGGATCAACGCGTCCCCAGCGCCCAGCCAAGACGTGATACGCCCTTCTCATCAACCACATTCGCCTGCAGGAGCGGGCTCGAGTGCTGGCATCCCTGCCGCGCAGGACCTGAGGCTTCACGGAAGTGGTGAGAGCCAAAATGTTCATTTGTCTGCAAATTCTGCAAAGGGGGGGAAATGGGGGGTGCGTATAATAGTCGCAATGCAGGCTTACCATGGCGGCAGAGGTGCGGTGGCAGAGGTGCAGCGGCAGAGGAGGCGCAGTAAGCGGGGTCCCTTTCCCCGGTATGGTGATTCAGCAGCCCGGTAAGCATCAGAGCCGGGTGAATCCTGTTGTTATCGGTGGGCGCGGCCATCTTCCCGAGGCCGCGCGTGCGCAGATGGAGCGCTCTGCTTCCCGGGGCTTCAGGAAAATGGCCGCCGCAATCTCCATCTGCGCACGCACGGCCTCCCGCGGCCATTTTCCTGAAGCCCCGGGAAGCAGAGGGCTTCATCTGCACACGCGCGGCCTCAGGAAGATGGCCGCGCCCACCGATAACAACAGGATTCACTGATGCTTACCGGGCTGCTCAATCACCATACCGGGGAAAGGGACCCCGCTTACTGCGCCTCCTCTGCCGCTGCACCTCTGCCACTGCACCTCTGCCACCGCACCTCTGCCACCGCACCTCTGCCGCCATGGTAAGCCTGCATTGCCTGCACGGTAAGCCTGGGACCCCTCTCACGCCATACCTCTCACTGCACCTCCTGATCCCAGCACCTCCTGATCCCAGCACCTCCTGATCCCAGCACCTCCTGATCCCAGCACCTCCTCATCCCAGCACCTCCTGATCCCAGCACCTCCTCATCCCAGCACCTCCTCATCCCAGCACCTCCTGATCCCAGCACCTCCTGATCCCAGCACCTCCTGATCCCAGCACCTCCTCATCCCAGCACCTCCTGATCCCAGCACCTCCTCATCCCAGCACCTCCTCATCCCAGCACCTCCTGATCCCAGCACCTCCTGATCCCAGCACCTCCTGATCCCAGCACCTTCTCATCCCAGCACCTCCTCATCCCAGCATCACCCCACCTCTGCTGACACCTTGCCTCTTGTGACCCTGCTCTGCCACCCCTCAGGTAAGATACTGTAAATTCGGACAATAAGACGGACCCCCATCTTATAAAAAATCTTTTTTTCTGCAATTTTCAACCCAAATTTGGGGTGCGTCTTATGGTCCGGTGCGTCTTATAGTCCGAAAAATACGGTAGTAAGGGAGGCATTGGAAGATTATCTGGGCAGTGGCGTTTTTCCTTCTGCTCCCAGATCTTCTTTCAATGATACTAATTTTAATAGCTGTTTTAAAGCCTGGTATGCCGGAGATTCTTCTGAAGGAGTCTCTTATATGCAAGGTGTCTCCACTGGGTTTTCATTTGAGCCCTGCAGTAAAGGAGCAAATATGGAGCAGAGTGTTTATTGACATTTTCTCCCTTTTACCTTCTGGTAGGGAGCAGCAGAATAGATTTGAGAGAAAGGATGATTCGGATGATAAAAAGAAATCTACCCCAGTTAAATCATTTAATAACTGGATCCAAGCTTTCTGTATCTATTCTGCTGTGCTGGGTGAAAGATTTCCTAATCTTTGCTCCGGGCTCTTTCAGCATTTAGACTCTATCCTTGAAGTGTACCGTAATTTTGGGGGTATGGCCTGGCTGCTCTATGATGAGGCATTCAGGCAAAAATTATCTATGTTCCCTAATTTATCTTGGGGTACGAAGGATGTCGTGTTATGGATAAATCTTATGTTACCTTAGAGGTTTCCCTCTCATAGACAAACTTCTACCCCACGGCTAAAAAGGGAGTGTGCTTTGCATTTAATGAATCCAGCTGTAAATGGGCCCAGAATTGTAGGTTTCGCCATGAATGCTCTTTCTCTGGGGGCATTCACCCAATGGCCAAGTGCTTTAAAAAACAAATGCAAAATAGCGAACATGGGAACACTAGAGAATCTTTTTCAAAAGGCACTGACTCCAGTGATGCTGGAAAAAATGGTCCCATGGCTAAAAATTTATCCAGATCAGGAGAGTAGTTCTCTACTGTTTAATGGTTTTCGGACCGGATTTTTTGTACCCCCATTTACAGGTATTGATTGTAAGCCAGTGGCTAATCTGCCATCTGCACTTGAATTTCCACACATAGTCGAAGAAAAGATAAAATCTGAATTGGAATTGGGTAGGGTGTCTGGTCCTTTTGATACCCCCCTGTTATGATACGGTGGTCTAGGAGCAACATGGAACGAGCTCTGAAGGAAGTGGTAACTGTACTGACCACAGTCCCTAAGCTCAACACAACACTAGAAGTAGCCGTGGAATGCTCCTAACTCTCCCTAGGCATCTCGTCACAGCCTAAGAGCTAACTACCCCTAAAGAAAGAAGCAGGAAAGCTATCTTGCCTCAGAGAAAATCCCCAAAGGATAGATTAGCCCCCCACAAATAATGACTGTGAGTGGAGAGGGAAAAGACATACACAGAATGATACCAGGATGAGCACAGGAGGCCAGTCTAGCTAAATAGATAGGACAGGATGGAATACTGTGCGGTCAGTATAAAACACTACAAAAATCCACGCAGAGTTTACAAAAAATCTCCACACCTGACTAAAGGTGTGGAGGGCAAATCTGCCTCCCAGAGCTTCCAGCAAGACAGAATTAATTCACACTGATAAGCTGGACAAACATAGAAAGCACAGAATGGATAAGTCCACAATCTATGGACAGAAAAGAGCAAGCAAAAACTTAGCTTTGCTGAACTGGTCAGGATAACAGGGAACTCCAAAGAGATGTGAATCCAACCAGGAACCATTTACAAGTGGCACTGGCTGAAGAAAGAGCCAGGCCTAAATAGCCGAGCAGAAGAGACGATAAGTGGAGGCAGCTGATGACAGCTAAATCCAAGGAGCAGCCATACCACTAGAAACCACAAGAGGGAGCCCAAGAGCAGAACTCACAAAAGTGCCACTTACAACCACCGGAGGGAGCCCAAGAGCGGAATTCACAACAGTACCCCCCCTTGAGGAGGGGTCACCGAACCCTCACCTGAGCCCCCAGGCCGATCAGGACGAGCCAAGTGAAAAGCACGAACCAAATCGGTGGCATGGACATCGGAGGCAACAACCCAAGAATTATCCTCCTGGCCATAACCCTTCCACTTGACAAGATACTGAAGCCTCCGCCTCGAAAAACGAGAATCCAAAATCTTCTCAACCTCATATTCCAACTCTCCCTCAACCAACACCGGGGCAGGAGGGTCAACCGAGGGAACAACGGGCACCACATATCTCGGCAACAAAGATCTATGGAAAACATTATGAATGGCAAAAGAGGCTGGAAGAGCCAAACGAAAAGACACCGGATTAATAATTTCAGAAATTTTATAAGGACCAATAAACCGAGGCTTAAACTTAGGAGAAGAAACCTTCATAGGAACATGACGAGAAGATAACCAAACCAAATCCCCCACACGAAGCCGGGGACCAACACACCGACGGCGGTTAGCAAAACGTTGAGCCCTTTCCTGAGACAATGTCAAATTGTCCACCACATGAGTCCAAATCTGCTGCAGCCTGTCCACCACAGAATCAACACCAGGACAATCAGAAGGCTCAACCTGCCCAGAAGAAAAACGGGGATGATAACCAAAATTACAAAAGAAAGGTGAACCCAAAGTAGCCGAACTAGCCCGATTATTAAGGGCAAACTCGGCCAACAGCAAGAAAGACACCCAATCATCCTGATCAGCAGACACAAAGCATCTCAAATAGGTCTCCAAGGTCTGATTAATTCGCTCAGTTTGGCCATTAGTCTGAGGATGAAACGCCGAAGAAAAAGACAAATCAATGCCAATCCTAGCACAAAAGGCCCGCCAAAACCTAGAGACAAACTGAGAACCTCTGTCAGACACAATATTCTCCGGAATGCCATGTAAACGAACCACATGCTGAAAAAATAATGGAACCAGATCTGAGGAGGAAGGCAACTTAGGCAAAGGTACCAGATGGACCATTTTTTAGAGAACCGGTCACAAACAACCCAGATAACAGACATCTTCTGGGAAACAGGAAGATCCGAAATAAAATCCATGGAAATATGCGTCCAGGGCCTCTCAGGGACCGGCAAAGGCAAAAGCAACCCACTAGCGCGGGAACAGCAAGGCTTGGCCCGGGCGCAAGTCACACAGGACTGCACAAAAGCACGCACATCGCGCGACAAGGAAGGCCACCAAAAGGACCTAGCAACCAAATCTCTGGTACCAAAAATCCCAGGATGACCAGCCAACACTGAACAATGAACCTCAGAAATTACCTTACTTGTCCATCTATCAGGAACAAACAGCTTCCCCACTGGACAGCGGTCAGGCCTATCAGCCTGAAATTCCTGAAGCACCCGTCGCAAATCAGGGGAGATAGCAGAAAGAATCACCCCCTCCTTAAGAATGCCAACCGGCTCAAGGACTCCAGGAGAATCAGGCGAAAAACTCCTAGAGAGGGCATCAGCCTTAACATTCTTAGATCCCGGAAGATACGAGACCACAAAATCAAAACGGGAGGTAAACAGGGACCATCGAGCCTGTCTAGGATTCAGCCGCTTGGCCGACTCGAGGTAAATCAGATTCTTATGATCGGTCAGGACCACAACACGGTGTTTAGCTCCCTCAAGCCAATGTCGCCACTCCTCAAACGCCCACTTCATAGCCAACAACTCCCGATTGCCGACATCATAATTGCGTTCCGCGGGCGAAAACTTTCTGGAAAAAAAACCACACGGTTTAATCAAAGAGCCATCAGACTCCCTCTGAGACAAAACGGCCCCTGACCCAATCTCAGAAGCGTCGTCCTCAACCTGAAAAGGAAGAGAAACATCCGGCTGACGCAACACGGGGCAGAAGTAAATCGGCGTTTAAGCTCCTGAAAGGCCTCAACAGCCTCAGAGGACCAATTCGTCACATCAGCGCCTTTCTTCGTCAAATCAGTAAGGGGCTTAACCACACTGGAAAAGTTGGCAATGAAACGGCGATAGAAATTAGCAAAGCCCAAAAATTTTTGAAGACCCTTCACAGATGTGGGTTGGATCCAGTCATGAATAGCTTGGACCTTAACAGGATCCATTTCTATAGACGAGGGAGAAAAAATAAAACCCAAAAAAGAGACCTTCTGAACTCTGAATAGGCACTTAGACCCCTTCACAAATAAAGCATTATCACGAAGGATCTGGAACACCATTCTGACCTGCTTCACATGAGACTCCCAATCATCGGAAAAAATCAAAATATCATCCAAATATACGACCATGAATTTATCAAGATAATTGCAGAAAATATCATGCATGAAAGACTGGAACACAGATGGAGCATTAGAGAGCCCAAATGGCATCACAAGGTACTCAAAATGGCCTTCGGGCGTATTAAGTGCAGTTTTCCATTCGTCACCTTGTTTAATACGAACAAGATTATATGCCCCTCGGAGGTCAATCTTAGTAAACCAACTAGCCCCCTTAATCTGAGCAAACAAATCAGTAAGCAAAGGCAAGGGGTATTGGAATTTGACCGTGATCTTATTAAGAAGACAATAATCAATTCAGGGTCTCAAGGAGCCATCCTTCTTAGCAACAAAAAAGAAACCCGCTCCCAATGGTGACGAAGAGGGCCGAATATGCCCCTTCTCCAAAGACTCCTTAACATAACTCCGCATGGCGGCATGCTCTGGCACAGACAGATTGAAAAGTCGGCCCTTAGGGAACTTGCAACCAGGAATCAAGTTAATAGCACAATCACAGGCCCTGTGCGGAGGAAGGGAACTGGACTTGGGCTCATCACATACATCCAGGAAATCTGATAAAAACTCAGGGACCTCAGAAGAGGGGGAAGAGGAAATTGACATCAAAGGAACGTCACTATGTACTCCTCGACAACCCCAACTAGTCACCGACATAGTTTTCCAATCCAGCACCGGATTATGTTCCTGTAACCATGGAAATCACAGTAAAACAACATCATGCAGGTTATGCAACACCAGAAAACGGCAATCTTCCTGATGTGTAGGAGCCATGTACATAGTCATCTGTGTCCAGTACTGAGGTTTATCTTTGGCCAAGGGTGTAGCATCAATACCCCTCAAAGGAATAGGGCTCTGCAAAGGCTGCAAGGAAAAACCACAGCGCCTGGCGAATTCTAAGTCCATTAAGTTCAGGGCAGCGCCGAATCCACAAATGCCATGACAGAAAAGGACGACAATGAGCAAATCAGGGTCACAGATAAGAGAAATTTAGGCTGTATAGTACTAATGGTAACAGACCTAGCGACTCTCTTAGTACGCTTAGGGCAATCAGAGATAACATGAGCCGAATCACCACAGTAAAAACACAGCCTATTCTGACGTCTGAATTCCTGCCGTTCTATTCTAGTCAAAATCCTATCACATTGCATAGGTTCAGGACTTTGCTCAGAGGATACTGCTATATGGTGCACAGCTTTGCTCTCACGCAGACGCCGATCAATCTGAATGGCTAGAGACATAGATTCGCTCAAACCGGCAGGCGTAGGAAAGCCCACCATAACATCTTTAAGGGTTTCAGAAAGACCTTTTCTGAAAATAGCAGCCAGAGCCTCTTCATTCCATTTAGTGAGCACAGACCATTTTCTAAATTTCTGGCAGTATAACTCTGCCGCTTCCTGACCTTGACACAAGGCCAACAGGGCTTTTTCTGCATGATCCACAGAATTAAGTTCATCATACAATAATCCGAGCGCTTGAAAAAATGCATCTACATTCAATAATGCCGGATCCCCTGTTTCAAGAGAAAAAGCCCAGTCTTGAGGGTCAAGGATATGATGATTTTTACTTGCTGAATAGGATCACCAGAAGAACGGGGTTTCAAAGCAAAAAACAATTTGCAGTTATTTTTAAAGTTCAAAAACTTGGATCTGTCCCCAAAAAACAAATCAGGAGTAGGAATTCTAGGCTCTAAAGCCGGAGTCTGGACAACATAGTCCTGGATACTCTGTACTCTTGCAGCAAGTTGATCCACACGAGAAAACAAACCCTGAACATCCATGCCAAAGCATATATCCTGAACCACCCAGATATCAAGAGGAAAGAAAAGACAAACCAGAGCACAGAAAAAAATGGTTCAGAACTTTCTTTTCCTTCTTTTGAGATGCATTTAATTCATTTGTGGCCACTTGTACTGTTATGATACGGTGGTCTAGGAGCAACATGGAACGAGCTCCGAAGGAAGTGGTAACTGTACTGTCCACAGTCCCTAAGCTCAACACAACACTAGAAGTAGCCGTGGAATGCTCCTAACTCTCCCTAGGCATCTCGTCACAGCCTAAGAGCTAACTACCCCTAAAGAAAGAAGCAGGAAAGCTATCTTGCCTCAGAGAAAATCCCCAAAGGATAGATTAGCCCTCCACAAATAATGACTGTGAGTGGAGAGGGAAAAGACATACACAGAATGAAACCAGGATGAGCACAGGAGGCCAGTCTAGCTTGATAGATAGGACAGGATGGAATACTGTGCGGTCAGTATAAAACACTACAAAAATCCACGCAGAGTTTACAAAAAATCTCCACACCTGACTAAAGGTGTGGAGGGTAAATCTGCTTCCCAGAGCTTCCAGCAAGACAGAATTAATTCATACTGATAAGTTGGACAAACATAGAAAGCACTGAACGGATAAGTACACAATCTGTGAACAGAACAGAGCAAGTAAGAACTTAGCTTTGCTGAACTGGTCAGGAAAACAGGGAAATCCAAAGAGAAGTGAATCCAACCAGAAACCATTTACAAGTGGCACTAGCTGAAGGAACAGCCAGACCTAAATAGCCGAGCAGAAGAGAAGATAAGTGGAGGCAGCTGATGACAGCTAACTCCAAGGAGCAGCCATACCACTAGAAACCACAAGAGGGAGCCCAAGAGCAGAACTCACAAAAGTGCCACTTACAACCACCGGAGGGAGCCCAAGAGCGGAATTCACAACAGTACCCCCCCCTTGAGGAGGGGTCACCGAACCCTCACCAGAGCCCCCAGGCCGATCAGGATGAGCCAAATGAAAAGCACGAACCAAATCGGCGGCATGGACATCGGAGGCAACAACCCAAGAATTATCCTCCCGGCCATAACCCCTCCACTTGACAAGATACTGAAGCCTCCGCCTCGAAAAACGAGAATCCAAAATTTTCTCAACCTCATATTCCAACTCTCCCTCAACCAACACCGGGGCAGGAGGGTCAACCGAGGGAACAACGGGCACCACATATCTCCACAACAAAGATCTATGGAAAACATTATGAATGGCAAAAGAGGCTGGAAGAGCCAAACAAAACGACACCGGATTAATAATTTCAGAAATTTTATAAGGACCAATAAACCGAGGCTTAAACTTAGGGGACGAAACCTTCATAGGAACATGACGAGAAGACAACCAAACCAAATCCCCCACACGAAGCCGGGGACCAACACACCGACGGCGGTTAGCAAAACGTTGAGCCCTTTCCTGAGACAACGTCAAATTGTCCACCACATGAGTCCAAATCTGCTGCAGCCTGTCCACCACAGAATCAACACTCAGGACGAGCGGTGGATGCCGCGTCTGCACAGCACAGCATCGGCGCCAAGTGTAGCCGGCTATTTATAGCTGTACCAGCCACAAGCAGAGGGATTAATCTCCTATTAGAACGTAAATCAATGAAATACTCTAAGAGAGGTACATTGATGAAGGTCTAACCTGAGACCAAAACGTCAATATTGTATGTACTCTCTTTCAATTAAATCTCACTTTCATTTGACCACATGTGTGCCAAGTTTATCTACAACGATGTTATTGCTTATGACTGTTCGGTTCAGTATACTTCTTTCGATGTTGCATTAGAATTACTACGCAAATTTGGTCACAATGCTCTTATGGCAAAATCAGATATAAAGTCAGCTTTTAGGATTTTACCAGTTAATCCAGATGGGTTCAATTCCCTTGGTTTTTCTTTTCAAAATAGATTCTTTTTTGATAGATGTCTCCCAATGGGTTTTGCGCTTTCATCTTTTTATTTTGAGTCTTTTTCTACATTTCTTCAATGGGTAGTGGAGTTTGAGTTTCTAGGTGGTGGTATGTTGCACTATCTGGATGATTTTTTGTTTATTGGTCCGGTAGACTCAGGTATTTGTCATTCTCTTTTAGTTTAACTTTTGGATGTGTGTGAACACTTTGGCGTTCCTATTGCGAAAGACAAGACGGTAGCTCCTTGTACTTCATTAGAGTTCTTGGGTATTTTAATAGATTCTCATAGCATGTCTTGTTCGTTACCTCCTGAGAAACTGTCTAAATTACAATCTGCTATTTCTCGTTGTTAGAAAAAATTACTCTGAAAGAATTGCATTCCTTGTTAGGTTGTTTAAATTTTGCGTTAAGAATTATTCCCATAGGCAGGGTGTTTTCCAGAAGACTATACGAAGCTACCATTGGCTATTCTTCCTCGCATTCTCATATACATCTTGGTAAGGAGTTAAAAGATGATTTAAAAGTATGGTTGAAGTTTCTGTCTAGTTTTAAGTTAGAACAATGTGGCAGACTTCGTTCATAGCAGCAGAAGATCTGCGTTTATGTTTTTACTCTGACAAAGATTTTGGTTTTAGTGTATCACTTTCTTCATTTTGGGCCTCAATTTCTTAGAGCATCTAGTGAGAAAGGGTTTATCTTTTTCTGCCTTATCAAAAAACGTAGCTGGAGTTTCGTTTTTCCTAAAAATGTTAGGTGTAAGGCCAATGTCTGATATATTTTACTTTAAAAAGGCCCATTTTAAACCCGATGACCGGCGTCCTATTTCTTTTCAATTGCTCAAGGACCTTTGTTTATGTCTTTCATCGGTTTGCATTAACGATTTTGAATCTTGCCTTTTTCCACAGCGTTTTCTTTAGCTTTTTTCGGAGCCTTACGGGTAAGCGAAATTGTATCTCAAAGGAAGTCTTTTCCTTCTGGTCAGTTTTTAAGGATGTTAAAGTCTTTAATTCTCATGTAATGTTATTTATTAGAAAATCCAAAACAGACCAGATGGGTAGAGGCTCTTCCTTACATCTGAATGCTATTTCAGAGAAGGCTATATGTCCCGTTTCCAATACTAGAAAATGGGTTTTATTAAGGCCCAAAGCCGATGGCGCATTTTTTATACATCTTAATGGTGAGCCTGCTACAATTTTTCAATTTAATTTTATTCTCAAGAAATGCCTAAAAGTGTTGAATTTGTCAGACCTAAAAATATCATCCCATTCTTTTTGTATTGGAGCGGCAACGGAAGCCTCTAGATTGGGTCTTCAGGATACCAGGATAAAAAGTATCGGCAGATGGGATTCGAATAGGTTTAGACTGTATGTCCGCCCTGATTTGTATCCCTCTTAACTTATGGTTCATTTTCTAGGTTTATTATCCGTATGGATCATTGGACACTCTTATGTCTTTTGGGCTGAGAAAAGGGTGAGTGTGAGAACCTATGCAGGGAATCTTTCTTTTAATACCTCTTTTCTTCGAGTTTTTTGGTTTAGCAGGCGTGGGAAGCGATGGAAGAATTTGATAGACGACATGCGAAGATTGAAGAGAATATGGCCTAGTCTGGACTTAGTAATTTTACATTTGGGTGGCAACGATCTGGGGAAAATCAGCACCCTTAATTTGATTGCTTTGATGAGGAGGGATATCTCCATTTTGAAAACGGAATTTTTTAATACCATTTTAGTATTTTCAGAGATTATTCAGAGGTTTTTTTGGTTTAGTAGCAATATAGTTTTTCTTGAAAAAATTCATAAACGGGTCAACTGGAATATGGAAAAGTTTATGTCTTTAACCGAAAGTTTTTCTTTCAGGCACTCGGATTTGGAGGAAGTTATCCCGAGCATGTATAGAGTGGATTTGGTTCATTTATCGGATGTGGGCCTGGATATTCTAAATTTAGATTTTCAGACCATTATTGAGAAATGGCTTTGGCTTTTTGGGGGGCCTCGCCTCGTTAAGGCAAGGCATTTGGGATAATCACCCGTTGAATTCGGGTGGATTTGGTGATGAGATTGGAGTAATATATTTATTTCAGTATTAAATTGTTTTATTCTTGATTATCAGATTGAAATATAATTTTACATGTAACTCAAAATAAACGCCACGGCCAATTTCTTCCAAATTAAATCTCTTGTCTCACGTGTTTTTATTGGGGTTTTTATAATGGGGCTTGTGTTACCATGCGTTGTCATTTTGGTTACTGCTTAAGCAGAGTGCAGCAGCCAAGTCATGTCTACTATTGCGTACTGCTGGGCTCTGCGTAGATACTGCAGTAGTTAGCACCTATGCGATGCTAGTAGAAATGGCGCTTGATAGCCACTCAGTGAAGATTCTCTACGGACTTGTCCTGCTCTCCTGGATCCTATTGATCGATGAGAGAATTTAAATTTTTTGCCAAATTAGAATTTGGTACCAGTGGCAACTTTCCCCCACGCCGCACCCCAAAATACACCACGGACCCGACCTCAGAGCAATGTTTTTTTTAATTCATGCGCCGGCAAAAGATAATATTTGGTTTTGCGGTAATATTGCCCGATAAGATGGGATCATTAGTGAGGAACACCCAATATTTAGTCAGAATGTCTCCTCTAAATTAATGAGATTGGTTATATTTAGTTATGAAACTGTATTTGATGTTTTTCTTCAGTTCCATATCATTGTCCACTGTTGATAAGATTGTGTCATTCAGTTTCCTTAGGCAATCGTTCTGATCCAGTCAAAATGTAGGTTTGAAAGCATCGTCTATTATCCCATTAAGATACTTCTTTGCTCTAAAGCTTTTTTTTTAAATTTGTGTTTCTTTTACAAAGTCGTCAATTGTTGTCCAATTTTTTCTTATTCTCTTGTACTGGCTATAAGGAATATTGGTAATCCATTTCAGATAGTGGCCACTGCTGAATTCAAGATAACTATTCACATGGACACTTTTGAAAATGTCGAAGTCTGGATAGTCTCTTGGTCTTCCTTGTATATATTTAGATCTAGAAATTCAATCCTTGATGGGAAGAAACTATGCAAAAATTCTAGAACCCCGGAGTTCTTAGCGCAAAGGTTTCTGCTTTGTCAGGATTTCCTGTCCATATAATGAACAGGTCATCTATATATCTCCTATAATAGAGGATGTGGCCCACGGGCACGGCGAGGAACAAGCAACGTGCAGGGAAATAGTCCCATAAATAAATTTGCGTAGCTGAATGCATAGTGTGCCCATCACACAGCCCCTCAATTGCCAATTAGCCATACTCTCAAAGAAAACACGAATCTGATACTGTCAATCAAAAATGTTGCCTGGATTTCAGATAAAGATTGGTGTTGGTCCAGATAGTGCTGGATGGCCGCTAAACCTTGTATTTAATGTTAGAGTATAGCGAGTGGACATCCAATGTCATAAAAGAATAGTGACAAGTTAATTTCAATCTCTTTAGCTCAGTAATATGATGAGTGGATTACCTTAGACAGAAAGGTAACGGAAGAATATAAGTCTGTAAAACTAATCAATGTTTTGGGAAAGGTCTGCAGTGAGCAAGTTGATGCAGACATTATAGGGTGGTCAGGGATGTTGGTGAGGCATCTGTGTACTTTGGGTAAAAATTAAAAAAATAGATTGTTTTATATATAGAAAATAATTTTCTTTCTTGTTCAGAAGCTTATTGAAGTTTGCTGTCCCAAACAATGACATATGTTTATGGTAATAATGTGAAGAGGGATCTTCCTTTAGTCTAGAGTAATGCTACTCATCACTCAGGATTCTCAAACCTTCCTGCAGATAGGCGCCGTGATTCATGATAACCACACTCCTTCCCTTGTCGGTCGCCCTAATAATTATTTGTGAACTGCCTTTCCGGATCGCCATATCTTCTCGTTACCCCTTACTGAGATTATCCCTCAATTCTTTGAGTATCAAGTGTTGAAACATTTATTGGAGAATGACTACTATTTACCCCCATCCCTCCTGACTTTGGGCTAGGGGGCTCTGATACTGACGTGATCAAGACTGAGCTTTAGAGTTTCAGTGGAGATTTTGGTAGAGTCATCGGTAAGGTCACAAGGAACCTCTGCTGGAACAGGGGGCATTGTGATTACAATTTGGATCGGTTGTATTTTTGTATATGTTATATTTATATATTAAATTTTTTAGTTCCATAGATCTGTTAAACATTTACTGCATACATATGGTTTTAGAAATGTAATTTTATGGTATCTTTGTCTGACCAACCTTGTTTTTTAGCAGTTGCCCAACACAGGTGCTAACTAATCAATCATACTGAGAAACCTGTTTCATGACGCCATTTTAGAGTGTATATAACTACCAGGATACATTTTGTGTGTACATGCCTGAAGAAGGAGCTAGATCAGCTCTGAAACATGTAGCAAAAATAAAGTTTTGTATGGTAATTAGTGATGAGCGAAAATACTCGTTACTTGAGATTTCCCGAGCACGCTCGGGGGTCCTCCGAGTATTTTTTATTGCTCGGAGATTTAGTTTTCATCGCTGCAGCTGAATGATTTTCATCTCTTAGCCAGCTTGATTACATGTGGGGATTCCCTAGCAGCCTGGCAACCCCCACATGTACTTATGCTGGCTAACAGATGTAAATCATTCAGCTGCGGCGAAGAAAACTAAATCTCCGAGCACTAAAAAATACTCGGAGGACACCCGAGCGTGCTCAGGGAATCTCAAGTAACAAGTATATTCGCCCTTCATTTTAAAGGTGATAAAGGTTCCTCTAGATTGAAGCTTGTATTCACTGGGCAACTCCTTTAATTTTTCACACACAGATTTTTGGTAAATAAATGATGACCCAGTATAACTTGTTATGTGTTCTCTTTCACGTGAGGTTGTATTGACCTCATTTTATATCTTCAATGGACCAAACTTAAAAAACATATCCTGAATATAACACAATAGAATTATGTGGAAAATATTGGGTTCTTCACAATTCAGGGTACCGTGTTCTTATGAGATCTTTTTCCTGAAGGTATGTGGCCCTCAGATTCTTTATCACCATGCAATCTGAAAAGCCAATGTAGACTAAGAGTGGCCACCACTGGACACACACCATGATGCAGAAACGACTAGCAATTTGTCCCTCCAATTGTGTGGGTACTTATTGCTTAGGGAATGTCAGAGTTCATTTCTCCTTTCTGAGAGTCCGAAGAATAATAATCTGGTGTTACTGCATTCCTGCTGCTCCAAGTTACTAGCACATGGTTCTCTTATAGAGATAGACCCTTGTATAATCCCACTTAGACTTGAATTGTAAAGGCCGCTAGTCCGGAACAGGACTCTGGTTGTGTACGGTAATGGTGGCATACATGGTTTGACCCTACGTGTCGGTAGGAAAGAATTTCAGTAGTGACCTAATAACTGCAAGGACCGACGGAGGTGTTGGACCAAGGTAAACAAGTGGCTACAGAATGGTTGCTAAATGTGGTCATTCCATGGGAACAGTGGCCACTGATGACTGAGGCCTCCCTCCTGGTTTGGTCCTGGAGCCCCCGGCTACTTGTTGAACATCTTTTCCCCGCTTTTTCCTTTTACACAAGACCCTGTGTCTCCTGTATTCTGCTGCTGTGTTCCGGTCTTCAGTCTTCTCTCTGTAGTATGTTGTGTAGGACGTACTGTATACAATTTTAGTGCCCCATCGCAGACTGAGCCCTAGAACAAGTGTAATGTATTTTGATACCTGAGCTGACATTATGACACCTGCTCTCTGTATATGGAGCCCCCTATACTTCTAGGTCTAGTTGTGGAATATCCAGAGTAGTAGCGAGAACTCCCATCATTGTCACAGTGTAAGATGAAATCCAGGAAAAACCACACAACACAATATATTTATAGAGAATTTTTTTTATTATTGGAATAGCAATAAGCAACATTGTAATGAAAATATTACTGGCACTTTAAGAAATTAAACTATGGTCACAGTGACTCTCAGATTGGCCCCGATGGAGACCACTTAACGAACTGTGATCATTTGGGACCACCTGAGAGCCACTGGGACCCAAAGATCCCGAGGAAGGCAAAGAAACCCCCCCAAAGAGTTCTGCTTCAGGGGGGAAAAAAATTCCTTCCTGACCCCATTGCTGGCGATCGGATATTTCCCTGGATCTCGTGTCCTGCTGCATATTGCTGTATATAACATCAGGTTACGTCATGTGAACAGCGGCCAAATAGCTGTCGGCTGAGCACTCCTCCAATATGATAAAATCTACGATGGAGGCTCCCAATAGGGCTTCTAACAAAGAGGTGAAATCAGCCAAATGTGTATAAAGGTACCTTCACACATAACGATTTCGTTAACGATATCGTTGCTTTTTGTGACGTAGCAACTATATCGTTAACGAAATCATTATGCGTGACAGTGACCAACGATCAGGCCCCTGCTGGGAGATCGTTGGTCGCTGCGAGTGATCAGGACCTTTTTTTGGTCACTGATCACTCACTGTCATCGCTGAATCGGCGTGTGTGACGCCGATCCAGCGATGTGTTCACTGTAACCAGGGTAAATATTGGATTACTAAGCGCAGGGCCGCGCTTAGTAACCCGATATTTACCCTGATTACCATTGTAAAAGTAAAAAAAAACAGTACATACTCACATTCCGATGTCTGTCACGTCCCCCGGCGTCAGCTTCCCGCACTGACTGTGTCAGCGCCGGCCGGCCGTAAAGCAGAGCACAGCGGTGACGTCACCGCTTTGCTTTACGGCCGGCGCTTACACAGTGCAGGGAAGCTGATGCCGGGGGACGTGACAGACATCGGAATGTAACTTACTTAGTAACTTACTTACTTAGTAAGGCCGAAAAAAGACATTTGTCCATCCAGTTCAGCCTATATTCCATCATAATAAATCCCCAGATCTACGTCCTTCTACAGAACCTAATAATTGTATGATACAATATTGTTCTGCTCCAGGAAGACATCCAGGCCTCTCTTGAACCCCTCGACTGAGTTCGCCATCACCACCTCCTCAGGCAAGCAATTCCAGATTCTCACTGCCCTAACAGTAAAGAATCCTCTTCTATGTTGGTGGAAAAACCTTCTCTCCTCCAGACGCAAAGAATGCCCCCTTGTGCCCGTCACCTTCCTTGGTATAAACAGATCCTCAGCGAGATATTTGTATTGTCCCCTTATATACTTATACATGGTTATTAGATCGCCCCTCAGTCGTCTTTTTTCTAGACTAAATAATCCTAATTTCGCTAATCTATCTGGGTATTGTAGTTCTCCCATCCCCTTTATTAATTTTGTTGCCCTCCTTTGTACTCTCTCTAGTTCCATTATATCCTTCCTGAGCACCGGTGCCCAAAACTGGACACAGTACTCCATGTGCGGTCTAACTAGGGATTTGTACAGAGGCAGTATAATGCTCTCATCATGTGTATCCAGACCTCTTTTAATGCACCCCATGATCCTGTTTGCCTTGGCAGCTGCTGCCTGGCACTGGCTGCTCCAGGTAAGTTTATCATTAACTAGGATCCCCAAGTCCTTCTCCCTGTCAGATTTACCCAGTGGTTTCCCGTTCAGTGTGTAATGGTGATATTGATTCCCTCTTCCCATGTGTATAACCTTACATTTATCATTGTTAAACCTCATCTGCCACCTTTCAGCCCAAGTTTCCAACTTATCCAGATCCATCTGTAGCAGAATACTATCTTCTCTTGTATTAACTGCTTTACATAGTTTTGTATCATCTGCAAATATCGATATTTTACTGTGTAAACCTTCTACCAGATCATTAATGAATATGTTGAAGAGAACAGGTCCCAATACCGACCCCTGCGGTACCCCACTGGTCACAGCAACCCAGTTAGAGACTATACCATTTATAACCACCCTCTGCTTTCTATCACTAAGCCAGTTACTAACCCATTTACACACATTTTCCCCCAGACCAAGCATTCTCATTTTGTGTACCAACCTCTTGTGCGGCACGGTATCAAACGCTTTGGAAAAATCGAGATATACCACGTCCAATGCCTCACCGTGGTCCAGCCTATAGCTTACCTCTTCATAAAAACTGATTAGATTGGTTTGACAGGAGCGATTTCTCATAAACCCATGCTGATATGAAGTTAAACAGTTATTCTCATTGAGATAATCCAGAATAACATCCCTCAGAAACCCTTCAAATATTTTACCAACAATAGAGGTTAGACTTACTGGCCTATAATTTCCAGGTTCACTTTTAGAGCCCTTTTTGAATATTGGCACCACATTTGCTATGCGCCAGTCCTGCGGAACAGACCCTGTCGCTATAGAGTCACTAAAAATAAGAAATAATGGTTTATCTATTACATTACTTAGTTCTCTTAGTACTCGTGGGTGTATGCCATCCGGACCCGGAGATTTATCTATTTTAATCTTATTTAGCCGGTTTCGCACCTCTTCTTGGGTTAGATTGGTGACTCTTAATATAGGGTTTTCATTGTTTCTTGGGATTTCACCTAGCATTTCATTTTCCACCGTGAATACCGTGGAGAAGAAGGTGTTTAATATGTTAGCTTTTTCCTCGTCATCTACAACCATTCTTTCCTCACTATTTTTTAAGGGGCCTACATTTTCAGTTTTTATTCTTTTACTATTGATATAGTTGAAGAACAGTTTGGGATTAGTTTTACTCTCCTTAGCAATGTGCTTCTCTGTTTCCTTTTTGGCAGCTTTAATTAGTTTTTTAGATAAAGTATTTTTCTCCCTATAGTTTTTTAGAGCTTCAATGGTGCCATCCTGCTTTAGTAGTGCAAATGCTTTCTTTTTACTGTTAATTGCCTGTCTTACTTCTTTGTTTAGCCACATTGGGTTTTTCCTATTTCTAGTCCTTTTATTCCCACAAGGTATAAACCGCTTACACTGCCTATTTAGGATGTTCTTAAACATTTCCCATTTATTATCTGTATTCTCATTTCTGAGGATATTGTCCCAGTCTACCAGATTAAGGGCATCTCTAAGCTGTTCAAACTTTGCCTTCCTAAAGTTCAATGTTTTTGTGACTCCCTGACAAGTCCCCCTAGTGAAAGACAGGTGAAACTGCACAATATTGTGGTCGCTATTTCCTAAATGCCCAACCACCTGCAGATTTGTTATTCTGTCAGGTCTATTAGATAGTATTAGGTCTAAAAGTGCTGCTCCTCTGGTTGGATTCTGCACCAATTGTGAAAGATAATTTTTCTTGGTTATTAGCAGAAACCTGTTGCCTTTATGGGTTTCACAGGTTTCTGTTTCCCAGTTAATATCCGGGTAGTTAAAGTCCCCCATAACCAGGACCTCATTATGGGTTGCAGCTTCATCTATCTGCTTTAGAAGTAGACTTTCCATGCTTTCTGTTATATTTGGGGGTTTGTAACAGACCCCAATGAGAATTTTGTTACCATTTTTCCCTCCATGAATTTCAACCCATATGGACTCGACATCCTCATTCCCTTCGCTAATATCCTCCCTTAAAGTGGACTTTAGACAAGACTTTACATAGAGACAAACCCCTCCTCCTCTCCGATTTTTACGATCCTTTCTAAACAGACTGTAACCCTGTAAGTTAACTGCCCAGTCATAGCTTTCATCTAACCATGTCTCGGTTATTCCCACTATGTCAAAGTTACCTGTAGATATTTCTGCTTCTAGTTCTTCCATCTTGTTTGTCAGGCTTCTGGCGTTTGCGAGCATGCAGTTTAGAGGATTTTGTTTTGTTCCAATCTCCTCACTGTGGATTGTTTTAGAAATGTTCTTACCTCCCTTCTGAGTATGTTTTCCTGGGTCGTCTTTGATCGAGTCTAATGTTTTTCTTCCCGTCCCCTCTTCTTCTAGTTTAACGCCCTCCTGATGAGTGTAGCGAGTCTTCTGGCGAATGTGTGTTTCCCAGGTTTGTTGAGGTGTAGTCCGTCTCTGGCGAGGAGTCCATCATACCAGTAATTCACACCGTGGTCCAGGAATCCAAATCCTTGTTGTCTGCACCATCGTCTTAGCCAGTTGTTTGCATCAAGGATCCTGTTCCATCTCCTGGTGCCATGCCCATCTACTGGAAGGATAGAAGAAAAAACTACCTGTGCATCCAGTTCCTTTACTTTCTTCCCCAACTCTTCAAATTCCTTGCAGATTGTCGGTAGGTCCTTCCTTGCCGTGTCATTGGTGCCAACATGTATCAGAAGAAATGGGTGGACGTCCTTGGAGCTGAAGAGCTTTGGTATCCTATCGGTCACATCCTTGATCATCGCACCTGGAAGGCAGCATACTTCTCTTGCAGTTATGTCTGGTCTGCAGATGGCTGCTTCTGTGCCTCTCAGTAGTGAGTCTCCCACCACCACCACTCTTCGTTGCTTCTTGGCTGTACTTTTTGCTGTCACTTGTTGCTGTGTGCCCTTTTCTTTTTTGCTTGCTGGTATTGCTTCATTCTTAGGTGTGCCATCTTCATCCTCTACAAAGATTTGATATCGGTTCTTCAGTTGTGTGGTTGGTGATTTCTCCATGGTCTTCTTGCTTCTTTTGGTCACATGCTTCCACTCATCTGCTTTTGGAGGTTCTCTGACACTTTTTGCACCTTCTGTGACCAGTAGAGATGCTTCTGTTCTGTCTAGAAAGTCTTCATTCTCTTTGATGAGTTTCAAAGTTGCTATTCTTTCTTCCAGACCCCGCACCTTTTCTTCTAAAAGGGCCACTAGTCTACACTTCTGACAGGTGAAATTGGATTCTTCTTCTGGTCGATCTGTGAACATGTAGCACATGCTGCAGCTCACCATGTAGGTTGTCACATCTGCCATGTTGCTCCTAGATCCTGCTGACTTGCTGTGTGTTTTCCTTCTTGTGTAATCTACTCAGCCAAGCTCTCTTGCAATAATGTCCTACAGGCAAAAATTCGCGCGCCTTAAGGCGCGCGGTTTGGTGATGCTTTCGAAGCAGCTGGTCCCGGCTGTACCCAACGATCTTCTAGCTTAGGGAGACTTCGCTTCTCCCAGAAGGCACCTGGAATATGCAAATTAGCCTCCTGAAGCTTGAATCCCTGGTTTGGTGATGCTTTCGAAGCAGCTGGTCCCGGCTGTACCCAACGATCTTCTAGCTTAGGGAGACTTCGCTTCTCCCAGAAGGCACCTGGAATATGCAAATTAGCCTCCTGAAGCTTGAATCCCTGGTTTGGTGATGCTTTCGAAGCAGCTGGTCCCGGCTGTACCCAACGATCTTCTAGCTTAGGGAGACTTCGCTTCTCCCAGAAGGCACCTGGAATATGCAAATTAGCCTCCTGAAGCTTGAATCCCTGGTTTGGTGATGCTTTCGAAGCAGCTGGTCCCAGCTTTACCCAACGATCTTCTAGCTTAGGGAGACTTCGCTTCTCCCAGAAGGCACCTGGAATATGCAAATTAGCCTCCTGAAGCTTGAATCCCTGGTTTGGTGATGCTTTCGAAGCAGCTGGTCCCGGCTGTACCCAACGATCTTCTAGCTTAGGGAGACTTCGCTTCTCCCAGAAGGCACCTGGAATATGCAAATTAGCCTCCTGAAGCTTGAATCCCTGGTTTGGTGATGCTTTCGAAGCAGCTGGTCCCGGCTGTACCCAACGATCTTCTAGCTTAGGGAGACTTCGCTTCTCCCAGAAGGCACCTGGAATATGCAAATTAGCCTCCTGAAGCTTGAATCCCTGGTTTGGTGATGCTTTCGAAGCAGCTGGTCCCGGCTGTACCCAACGATCTTCTAGCTTAGGGAGACTTCGCTTCTCCCAGAAGGCACCTGGAATATGCAAATTAGCCTCCTGAAGCTTGAATCCCTGGTTTGGTGATGCTTTCGAAGCAGCTGGTCCCGGCTGTACCCAACGATCTTCTAGCTTAGGGAGACTTCGCTTCTCCCAGAAGGCACCTGGAATATGCAAATTAGCCTCCTGAAGCTTGAATCCCTGGTTTGGTGATGCTTTCGAAGCAGCTGGTCCCGGCTGTACCCAACGATCTTCTAGCTTAGGGAGACTTCGCTTCTCCCAGAAGGCACCTGGAATATGCAAATTAGCCTCCTGAAGCTTGAATCCCTGGTTTGGTGATGCTTTCGAAGCAGCTGGTCCCGGCTGTACCCAACGATCTTCTAGCTTAGGGAGACTTCGCTTCTCCCAGAAGGCACCTGGAATATGCAAATTAGCCTCCTGAAGCTTGAATCCCTGGTTTTGTGAGTATGTGGTTTTTTTTTTTTACTTTTACAATGGTATCCAGGGCAAATATCGGGTTACTAAGCGCGGCCCTGCACTTAGTAACCCGATGTTTACCCTGGTTACCCGGGTAGTGCAGGGGGACTTCGGCATCGTTGAAGACAGTTTTAACGATGCCGAAGTCGTTCCCTTGATCGTTGGTCGCTGGAGAGAGCTGTCTGTGTGACAGCTCCCCAGCGACCACACAACGACTTACCAACGATCACGGCCAGGTCGTATCGCTGGTCATGATCGTTGGTAAATCGTTTGGTGTAACGGTAACTTAAGAGCTGGCGAGTGAGAAAGGAGACAATGGCTGGTAGGTAATAAATCATTATCTGTCTTTTCAGGAAGGTTTGTTTAACAATATAGGAGGTTACGACTGGTAGATAAAAACCACAGAGCTTTACGTCCTCCCTGCTGCTCCAGATCTGGATCTTCAGCACTTCCTGTGGTCTATTCTGACAGGCTGCAGCGGTGATGGCTCAACTACAGCAGACATCATTGCTGCAGCCAATCACTGAGCTTAGAAGCTCTGCCGGCATGGGCCACGGAGCCAAGTGATTGGCTGCAGAACTGCAGTCATGACGTCACCCCTGAAGCCAGTGACTAAAGATCAGAGGCAGCAGTGACGACCCAGAACTGGAGCGGCCGGAGGTAGGAAAGCTTCTTGTGCTATTATCACACATTACGGTAAAAACCCTTTTGACCCTATAAGGACCGGGTGATTTTTTTTGTTTTTGCACTTCTGTTTTTTCTTCATAACGTTTTACATTTTCAGGAATGGGGCTGTGTGAGATCTTTTTGTTTGCACAAGAACCAACGTTCATATTGATATTATTTTGGGATATGTAAGATGTTTTATTCACCTATTTTTAAATTTTTATCTCTTGTTGCAATGGCGGAAAGACTGTAGTTCTGGCATTTTATTTTATTTTCTAGCTAGGTCGTTTACCGATCTGACAAATTTATTTTATATTTTGGTAGATCTGACTTTTACAAGCGCAGCAATATCACATATTTGTATTTTTTTTATATATATATATATATTTCTAAATTTTGTAATGGGGGGGAAAACAGGTGATTTCAACTTTTTATTTTTTTCATATTTTTTACTTTTCATTGTATTTGTTAATCCCCTTAAGGGACTTGAACCTTCGATCATCTGATTATTTGTGCTACATACAGCATTGCTATATATTTCAGAAATCACAATCTCCTATAAACAGCAGCCACAGGCAGCTTTCACAGGAGTACAGTGGTGACAGTCACAGGGATCCTCAGCGATCACGTCACAAGTGCGCCGATGATGGCGCGTCCCCCTGCCGGTGAGCATTAAATGCAGCTGTCACAGATTGACTACGGCATTTTACAGGTTAACAGCCGCCGCTGATAGAAGCTTATGATGGCTGAATAACACAGCCATCATCTGCCGATAAAGATGGGGTTCAGCGTGCGAGCCGGCGTGAAAGGTGGGGAGCCAACTTATGATGAACATAGTCCAGCATAAGATGTTAGGGGATAAGATGCATTTCATAGATAAAGCGTGACTGTCACTCACTGTATTTTCTAGACCATATGACGCACATTTTAAGAACACAATTCTTGCTAAATATTGTGTGCGTCTTATAGACCAGAGGCAGCCGCCGATCATGTATGCTTACCATGCATCTGCAACTGCCGCAACAGGTTTCAGCTGATCGTGGGGGTGCCAGGTGTCGGATCCCACCAATCTCATACTGATGATCTATCTTACAGATAGGTCATAAATTCATGTCCCAAATAACCCCTTTAAGGGAAATGGGAATGAAGTCACCACCAAGATGGTGGGAAATTATGGGCCTGAAATGAAGTGACCGGTTACCTTTAATACATACATGAACACTCACACACATATACACAGAAACGCAGACGCATGCACACTTACCTCAACACACAACATACACACAGACACACACACAGCACACATACTCACAGAACACACAACATACAGAGACACACAAAACATATAAAATACATACATGCACACACAACTTACAACATACAGACACACAAAACAAACAACATATATACATATACGCACAAACATGCACACTCACCTCAACACACAACATACACAGACACACACAACATACCATACATACATACGTACACACAACACACATACATAAACACAACACAAAACATACACAGAGACACACACAACATACAGTACATACACACACTCACCTCAGCACATAAACATAAGCACACACACCCCTTCAGTGCGGCAATGCTGGGCACACAAACACACACCCCATTAGTGCAGGGACACACAAACCATCACACAGCCACCCCTTTATTACTGGGGTCACACACACATCCCTTTGTATTGCTGGGGTCACACAAACACACATACACACACCCCTTCAGTGCAGGGGCCATACACACAGCCCTTCACTGCTGCATTTCAGGGGACATGTACACCTCAACACACACATACAAACATATACATGTATACTCAGCTCAACACACACACACACACACACACACCTCAACACACACACACATAAACACACGCGCACACACCCCTTCACTGCTGCAGTGTTGGAGACACAAACACACACCCAATAAGTGTAGGGACGCACAAACTGTCACACAGCCACCCCTTTATTGCTGGGGTCACACACACACAACCTTTAAATGCTGGGGACAAACACACAGCTCTTTAATGATGCAATTCAGGGGACGTGTACATATGTGCACACACAGACACACACACAGACACATACACACCCACTTACCTTCTATGCTGGACCCCAAAAAGTCTTCTCACTTGATACTTACAGGTCCTTGGATACTCCAACAATCTCAGAGCAGCTTGGGGAAGGTCAGGAAGAAAAAAAATGCAGCTAATATTCATCTGGAGAAATCACGGTGATGATGAGGACGCCGCCGTCCATACAGCGCACACTGCAGATCTCTTCCTGGCCCTGCTGTGCTGTCTGTGCTGTGCAGAATGCTGTGCAGCGAGTCCTCCTCCCTCTCCGATGTGACCCGATCCTCAGCGTTCAGTGAAGAGCTACCTACCTGGACTCGTCCTCTTCAGGCTGTGACACAAGATGGCTCAGGATCAGAACTTTGCACATTCTATAGCAATTGTGATGTCATGTGAGGTCTGTGATGTCCAGTACTCTGATGTCATGCGCCTTGTGATGTCATCAGAACTGACACTGCTGTTTTATGTATCAAGTTACAACTTCAATAAATAAATTAATTGGGTTATAATTTGTGACATCTATAAAAATGAACCTTTGTTTTAGTCCATATCACCTACTGCTCTATGAGTTAGAGGAAAACATGAGGTTCCATATTGCATTCGCTGATCACAATGAACGGCAAGTTCCAAGTCTCTCCCTGATCCGACAGAAACAAAATAACTGACAACAGAGAATAATAGCATTTTACAGTTACACTTATGTTAGGAAAACCATTTTCCCCTCACATTTTTGAAAATATATGATATCTTTTCATGGGAGAACATTGAAGATCTGACATGTTGTAAAGTAGCCAGTGTACAGCTTGTATAACAGTGTAAATTTGTTGTGCCCTCTAAATACCTCGACATATAGCCATTAATGTCTAAACCACTGGTAGCAAAAGTGAGTACACCCTTAAGTGAAAATGGCCAAATTGTGCCGAAAGTGTCAATATTTTGTGTGATCACCATTATTTTCAAGCACTGGGCAGCACGGTGGCTCAGTGGTTAGCACTGCAGCCTTGCAGCGCTGGAGTCCTGGGTTCAAACCCCACTCAACATCTGCAAAGAGTTTGTATGTTCTCTCTGTATTTGCGTGGGTTTTCTCCGGGTTCTCCGGTTTCCTCCCACATTCCAAAGACATACTGATAAGGAATTTAGATTGTGAGCCCCAACGGGGACAGCGATAATAATGTGTGCAAACTGTAAAGCGCTGCGGAATATGTTAGCGCTATATAAAAATAAAGATTATTATTAAGCACTGCCTTAACTCTCTTGGGCATGGAATTCACTAGAGCTTCATACAGTTGTGGCCAAAAGTATTGACACCCCTGCAATTCTGTCAGATAATACTCAATTTCTTCCTGAAAATGATTGCAAACACAAATTTTTGTTATTATTATCTTCATTTAATTTGCCTTCAATGAAAAAACACAAAAAGAATTGTCCTAAAGCCAATTTGGATATAATTCCACATCAAACATAAAAAAGGGGGTGGACAAAAGTATTGGCACTGTTAGAAAAATCATGTGATGCTTCTCTAATTTGTGTAATTAACAGCACCTGTAACTTACCTGTGGCACCTAACAGGTGTTGGCAATAACTAAATCACACTTGCAGCCAGTTGACATGGATTAAAGTTGACTCAACCTCTGTCCTGTGTCCTTGTGTGTACCACATTGAGCATGGAGAAAAGAAAGAAGACCAAAGAACTGTCTGAGGACTTAAGAAACCAAATTGTGAGGAAGCATGAGCTATCTTAAGGCTACAAGTCCATCTCCAAAGACCTGCATGTTCCTGTGTCTACCGTGCGCAGTGTCATCAAGAAGTTTAAAGCCCATGGCACTGTGGCTAACCTCCCTAGATGTGGACGGAAAAGAAAAATTGAAAAGAGATTTCAACGCAAGATTGTGCGGATGTAGATAAAGAACCTCGACTAACATCCAAACAAGTTCAAGGTCCGAGGGTACAACAGTATCAACCCGTACTATCCGTCGGCGTCTGAATGAAAAGGGACTGTATTGTTATGGACCTGGTGGTTAGGAGCACCCGGAACGACCTGATGGTTAAACTCACACGGGACAAGCTCTGGGAAGTGGGAGCTCTGCTGACCGCAACCCCTAATCCTATCACACAACTAGAAATAGCCGTGGAGCGTACCTAACTCTACCTAGACGCCTCTTCACAGCCTAAGAGCTAACTAGCCCTAGAGATAGAAAATAAAGCCTAACTTGCCTCAGAGAAATTCCCCAAAGGAAAAGGCAGCCCCCCACATATATTGACTGTGAGTAAAGATGAAAGTCACAAACACAGAAATGAAACAGGTTTCAGCAAAGGGAGGCCAGACTTACTGAACAGACTGAGGATAGGAAAGGTATCTTTGCGGTCAGCCCAAAAAACTACAAAAAGACCACGCAGAGTGTGCAAAAAGACCTCCGCACCGACTCACGGTGCGGAGGTGCCACTCTGCATCCCAGAGCTTCCAGCTAGCAAAGCAAAATCATGATAGCAGGCTGGACAAGGAAACAATGAACAAATAATTAACTAGCAGGGACTTAGCTTCTGCTGGAGTAGACAGGTCACCAGAAAGATCCAAGAGCGAACTGAACCAGTACAATAACATTGACAGCTGGCATGGAGTAACGATCAGAGTGGAGTTAAATAGAGCAGCCAGCCAAAGACTAAACTAGGTCACCTGTGGAAGGAACCTCAGAACCAGCAGCTCCACTCACAGCCACCAGAGGGAGTCCATGGACAGAACTTGCCGAAGTACCATTCATGACCACAGGAGGGAGTTCAATAACAGAATTCACAACACTGTATGGTAGGAGACCCAGGAAGATCCCACTTCTTACCCCGAGACATAAAAAAGCCAGGCTGGAGTTTGCCAAAAGTTACCTGAGAAAGCCTGAAACGTTTTGGAAAAATGTTCTCTGGTCAGATGAGACAAAAGTAGAGCTTTTTGGGCAAAGGCATCAACATAGAGTTTACAGGAGAAAAAAAGAGGCATTCAAAGAAAAGAACACGGTCCGTACAGTCAAACATGGCGGAGGTTCCCTGATGTTTTGGGGTTGCTTTGCTGCCTCTGGCACTGGACTGCTTGACCGTGTGCATGGCTTATTAAGTCTGAAGACTACCAACAAATTTTGCAGCATAATGTAGGGCCCAGTGTGACAAAGCTGGGTCTCCCTCAGAGGTCATGGGTCTTCCAGCCGGACAATGACCCAAAACACACTTCAAAAAGCACTAGAAAATGGTTTGAGAGAAAGCACTGGAGACTTCCAAGGTGGCCAGCAATGAGTCCAGACCTAAATCCCGTAGAACACCTGTGGAGAGATCCAAAAATGGCAGTTTGGAGAAGGCACCCTTCAAATATCAGGGACCTGGAGCAGTTTGCCAAAGAAGAATGGTCTAAAATTCCAGCAGAGCATTGTAAGAAACTCATTGATGGTTACCGGAAGTGGTTAGTCACAGTTATTTTGGCTAAAGGTTGTGCAACCAAGTATTAGGCTGAGGGTGCCAATACTTTTGTCTGGCCCATTTTTGGAGTTTTGTGTGAAATGATCAATGTTTTGCTTTTTGCTTCATTCTCTTTTGTATTTTTTCATTTAAGATAAATTAAATGAAGATGATAATACCAAAGAATTTTTGATTGCAATCATTTTCAGGAAGAAACTGAGTATTATCTGACAGAATTGCAGGGGTGTCAATACTTTTGGCCACAACTGTAGATTGCAACTGGAATCCTCTTCCATTCTTTCATGATGACGTCACAGAGCTGTTTGATGTTAGAGATCTTGTGCTCCTCCACCTTCCCTTTGAGGATGCCCCACAGATGGTCAATAGGGCGTAGATCTGGAGACATGCTTGGCCAGTCCAGCGTCTTTACCCTCAATTTCTTTAGCGCGGCGGTGGTTGTCTTGGAGATGTTTTGGGGGTCGTTATCATGTTGGAATACTGCCCTACGGTCCAGTTTCCGAAGGGAGGGGATCATGCTCTGTTCCAGTATGTCACAGTACATGTTGGTTTTCATGGTTCCCTCAATGAACTGTAGGTCCCCATTACTGGCAGCACTCATGCAGTGTTAGAGCAGGATTTATATATTTATCTATCCTGACTCCATTTTGGATATTCTACATGCATTTCCTTTTTTCCAGAATGGAGTTTGAGTCTGTGTGCGTGTTTTGAGATAAGGAGTTTTAGGAATGACTAACGGGCTTAGAAAAAACATAGGAAAGAAACAAAACTAAGGGTTGAAAGATGCATCCAAACTCTTCAACTTTTAGAGATAAGCTGAACCAAGTGTGGCCACCTTTATAAAAGCTGAAGTTTGGTCAGTTTGCTGTTTTGGAGCATTTAGGCGTATGTTAACCCCTTCCCGACCCATGACGCCACGTAGGCGTCATGAAAGTCGGTGCCAGTCCGACCCATGACGCCTATGTGGCGTCATGGAAAGATCGCGTCCCTGCAGATCCGGTGAAAGGGTTAACTCCAATTTCACCCGATCTGCAGGGACAGGAGGAGTTGTAGTTCACACCCCCCCGTGGCTACGATCGCTCTGATTGGCTGTTGAAAGTGAAACTGCCAATCAGAGCGATTTGTAATATTTCACCTATTAAAACTGGTGAAATATTACAATCCAGCCATGGCCGATGCTGCAATATCATCGGCCATGGCTGGAAACACTAATGTGCCCCCACCCCACCGATCGCCCCCCCCAGTCCTCCAATCAGTGCTATGCACCGCTCCGTCCTGTGCTCCGCTCCCCCCGTGCTCTTGTCTGCCCCCCCATGCTCCAATCACCCCCCCGTGCTCCGATCCAACCCCCCTGCATTCCGATCCACCCGCCCGTGCTCCGATCCACCCCCCCGTGCTCTGTTCCACCCCCCGTGCTCCGTTCCACCCCCCGCGCTCCGATCCACCCCCGATGCTCCGATCCCCCCCCCCCGTGCTCCCACCCCACCCCATCATACTTACCGATCCTGCCGGGGTCCGTCCGTCTTCTCCCTGGGCGCTGCCATCTTCCAAAATGGCGGGCGCATACGCAGTGCGCCCGCCGAATCTGCCGGCCGGCAGATTCGTTCCAAAGTGCATTTTGATCACTGACATATAATCTATCACAGTGATTAAAATAAAAAAAATAATAAATGACCCCCCCCCCTTTGTCACCCCCATAGGTAGGGACAATAAAAAAATAAAGAATTTTTTTTTTCCACTAAGGTTAGAATAGGGTTAGGGTTAGGGTTTCGGTATGTGCACACGTATTCTGCTCCTCTGCGGATTTTTCCGCTGCGGATTTGATAAATCCGCAGTGCTAAACCGCTGCGGATTTATGGTGGATTTACTGCGTTTTTTCTGCGCATTTCACTGCGGTTTTACAACTGCGATTTTCTATTGGAGCAGTTGTAAAACCGCTGCGGAATCCGCAGAAAGAAGTGACATGCTGCAGAATGTAAACCCCTGCGTTTCCGTGCAGTTTTTCCGCAGCATGTGTACAGCGATTTTTGTTTCCCATAGGTTTACATTGAACTGTAAACTCATGGGAAACTGCTGCGGATCCGCAGCATTTTCCGCAGCGTGTGCACATACCTTTAGAATTAGGCTATGTGCACACGGTGCGGATTTGGCTGTGGATCCGCAGCGGATTGGCCGCTGCAGATTCGCAGCGGATTGGCCGCTGCGGATTCGCAGCAGAGTTCTATCAGGTTTACAGTACCAAGTAAACCTACGGAAAGCCAAATTCGCTGTGCCCATGGTGCGGAAAATACAGCGCGGAAACGCTGCGTTGTATTTTCCGCAGCATGTCAATTCTTTGTGCGGATTCCGCAGCGTTTTACACCTGTTCCTCAATAGGAATCCACAGGTGAAATCCGCACAAAAAACACTGGAAATCCGCGGTAAATCCGCAGGTAAAACGCAGTGCCTTTTACCCGTGGATTTTTCAAAAATGATGCTGAAAAATCTCACACGAATCCGCAACGTGGGCACATAGCCTTAGGGTTAGGGTTGGAATTAGGGTTGTGGTTAGGGTTGTGATTAGGGTTATGGCTACAGTTGGGATTAGGGTTAGGGGTGTGGGGGGTTTAGGGTTGGAGGTAGAATTGAGGGGTTTCCACTGTTTAGGCACATCAAGGGTCTCCAAACGCAACATGGCGCCACCATTGATTCCAGCCAATCTTGTATTCAAAAAGTCAAATGGTGTTCACTCACTTCCGAGCCCCGACGTGCGCCCAAACAGTGGTTTACCCCCACATATGGGGTACCAGCATACTCAGGACAAACTGCGCAACAATTACTGGGGTCCAATTTCTCCTGTTACCCATGTGAAAATAAAAAAATGCTTGCTAAAACATCATTTTTGAGGAAAGAAAAATGATTTTTTATTTTCACGGCTCTGCGTTGTAAACGTCTGTGAAGCACTTGGGGGTTCAAAGTGCTCAACACATATCTAGATAAGTTCCTTGGGGGGTCTAGTTTCTAAAATGGGGTCACTTGTGGGGGGTTTCTACTGTTTAGCCACATCAGGGGCTCTGCAAACGCAACGTGACGCCCGCAGAGCATTCCATCAAAGTCTGCATTTCAAAACGTCACTACTTCAATTCCGAGCCCCGGCATGTGCCCAAACAGTAGTTTACCCCCACATATGGGGTATCACCTTACTCAGGAGAAACTGGACAACAAATATTGTGGTCAAATTTCTCCTGTTACCCTTGGGAAAATTAAAAAATTCTGGGCTAAATAATTATTTTTGGGGAAAGAAAACGTATTTATTATTTTCACGGCTCTGCATTATAAACTTCTGTGAAGCAGTTGGGGGTTCAAAGTGCTCACCACACATCTAGATAAGTTCCTTTCGGGGTCTAGTTTCCAAAATGGGGTCACTTGTGGGGGGTTTCTACTGTTTAGCCACATTCAGGGGCTCTGCAAATGCAACGTGACGCTTGCAGAGCATTCCATCAAAGTCTGCATTTCAAAACGTCACTACTTCACTTCCGAGCCCCGGCATGTGCCCAAACAGTGGTTTACCCCCACAAATGGGGTATCAGCGTACTCAGGAGAAACTGGACAACAACTTTTGGGGTCAAATTTCTCCTGTTACCCTTGGGAAAATAAAAAATTGCAGGCTAAAAGATCATTTTTGAGAAAATAATTTTTTTTTTTTATTTTCATGGCTCTGCGTTATAAACTTCTGTGAAGCACTTGGGGGTTCAAAGTCCTCACCACACATCTAGATTAGTTCCTTTGGGGGTCTAGTTTCCAAAATGGGGTCATTTGTGGGGATCGCCAATGTTTAGGCACACAGGGGCTCTCCAAACGTGACATGGTGTCCGCTAATGATTGGAGCTAATTTTCCATTTAAAAAGCCAAATGGCATGCCTTCCCTTCCGAGCCCTGCCGTGCGCCCAAACAGTGGTTTACCCCCACATATGGGGTATCAACGTACTCAGGACTAACTGGACAATAACATTTGGGGTCCAATTTCTCCTATTACCCTTGGCAAAATAGGAAATTCCAGGCTAAAAAATCATTTTTGAGGAAAGAAAAATTATTTTTTATTTTCATGGCTCTGCGTTATAAACTTCTGTGAAGCACTTGGGGGTTTAAAGTGCTCAATATGCATCTAGATAAGTTCCTTGGGGGGTCTAGTTTCCAAAATGGGGTCACTTGTGGGGGAGCTCCAATTTTTAGGCACACGGGGGCTCTCCAAACGTGACATGGTGTCTGCTAAAGAGTGGAGCCAATTTTTCATTCAAAAAGTCAAATGGCGCTCCTTCCCTTCCAAGCCCTGCCGTGCGCCCAAAGAGTGGTTTACCCCCACATATGAGGTATCAGCGTACTCAGGACAAATTGGACAACAACTTTCGTGGTTCAGTTTCTCCTTTTACCATTGGTAAAATAAAAAAATTGTTGCTAAAAGATAATTTTTGTGACTAAAAAGTGAAATGTTCATTTTTTCCTTCCATAATAAACTTCTTGAATGTGGTTTTGAGTACCTTGAGGGGTGCAGTTTTTAGAATGGTGTCACTTTTGGGTATTTTCAGCCATATAGACCCCTCAAACTGACTTCAAATGTGAGGTGGTCCCTAAAAAAAATGGTTTTGTAAATTTCGTTGTAAAAATGAGAAATCGCTGGTTAAATTTTAACCCTTATAACTTCCTAGCAAAAAAAAATTTTGTTTCCAAAATTGTGCTGATGTAAAGTATACATGTGGGAAATGTTATTTATTAACTATTTTGTGTCACATAACTCTCTGGTTTAACCGAATAAAAATTCAAAATGTGAAAATTACTCTAACTATAATAGCAAAACATATAAAAGAAAATATTTCAAAACCTATAAAATAGACTTTTAAACAGGCAAAATTAAAAGAAGACTAACGAGCAAATGAAAAATAAGCACAAAACACAAAAAATAGATGTCAGACAAAAAATATGCGTAAATGCAGCAAAGAATTTGGCCCTTAGTCTTTATTCTCTAAGGGCTGAACCAGAAAGTGCGGGACGAATTTCAGGTATATAATCAGCTGTTCATCAGCTGGTTCCCAGTCATCTGATGAAGATTGAAGACAGCTGATGGATCCTCTCCTGCAGCAGCTGATCCAGCGAGCGGAGGCGGAGGGCGGCGCTGACTGGTTGCGGAGTTGCCTGGCTATGAGTAGTGTACTCACCGGCGCCGCCATCTTTGTTGGTCCCGGAAGGTGTTCTGACAGAGCGCGGTAGCAGGCGGAAGTCGTCGCGGCGGAAGTCCTGTAATCCGCCGCGAGATCATCACAGAAGCCGGCTGACCTCTCATATTCAAGCGCCGGATACAGCTGTTACGTCCGGCGCGCCGCAGATGGTTGAATCGAAAGCGGTGCCCTCGGGTGAGAGAGCGACAGGAGCACCATCTAACCGTGGCAGCCTTATAAGCGCTGCAGCGGTCCAGGGATCGTGGCCAGGGGTGGATTAAGGGTAGCCAGGGCCCTGGGCTGTTCAGACACTGTGGGCCCCCCCCCGGGTCATGTGATGGGGGTCATGTGACGGGGGTCATGTGACGGGGGTCATGATATACCCGAACCAGATTATTCCAGAAAAATGGCCGGGCCCTACTCTACTGTAACCTATTAAATATTTGTTAGAATCTGCAATACAATTTAGGTATATTTTGACCAATAATATCACATACAAGGAACAAATACCACCGCACCATGACCAGACCACAAATTACAACCACAGTGATCGAATAATATCACATACAAGGAACAAATACCACCGCACCATGTCAAGACCACATATTACCACCACTTGGTGACCAAATAGCACGTACAAGGGACAAATACCACAACACCATTTCCAGACCACATATTACCACCACATAGTGACTGAATACTACAATACTGATCAGTAAAAAACAACAACACAATAATATCACCATAAGTGCCAGTATTCACAGGAGATCTGTACTTAGTATGCAGAGTCTGTGTAGAGGTAATACAGAGATCACTGGTGGTATTATACACAGGAGCTCTATATAGTATACAGTGTATAGTGTCAGTGTATAGGTAACACTGACTCACCAGTGACGTCTCTAGGTGAAGTCCTTCATCTTTCAGCCAGCACAGACCGCCATCATTTCTTCCAGCCAGGACTCGTTTCTGCAGGAAATAACACAGTTATCTCGAGCTCCACTTGCAGAACACATTACTTAATTTTTCACAACTTCTACATTACACCACATGAAGAAAAAAAGCGATATAGTGTCACTCTGCACAGTAACAGGACCGACCCCCATTTAAAACAGTATACTCAAAAAATAAATACATCACTGCAGTAATAATATCCCTTAATTAGCCCCTATGGTAATAATATTCCACATCCTGGCCCTGTGTGTCTCATTCCTGGCTCCAGCCATATGCTCTCGCATCCTGCCCTCATGAGTATCCATTCTACCCCATATGATCTCCACATCCTGCCCCATATGTCTCCATCGTATCCATCCTGCCCCATGATCCAATCCTGCCCCATGTCTTTAATTCTGCCCCGTGTCTCCAATCATGCCCCGTGTCTACATTCTGCCCATGCCTCCAGTCCTGCCCCCATTGTGTCCAGCAATCTGCCCCAGTATGTCCAGCATATTGCCCCAGTGTCCAGCAGTCTGCCCCAGTGTCGCCAGCATATTGCCCCCAGTGTGTCCAGCATTGCCCCCAGACAGTGTGTCCAGCAATCTGCCCCAGTGTGTCCAGCAATCTGCCCCAGTGTGTCCAGCATATTACCCCCAGTGTGTCCAGCATATTGCCCCCAGTGTGTCCAGCAATCTGCCCCAGTGCGTCCAGCATTGCCCCCAGACAGTGTGTCCAGAATATTACCACCAGTGTGTCCAGCAATCTGCCCCAGTATGTCCAGCATTTCCCCCAGTATGTCCAGCATTTCCCCCAGTGTCTCCAGCATTGCCCCAGTGTCCTCCAGCAATCTGCCCCAGTGTCCTCCAGCATTGCCCCAGTGTCCTCCAGCATTGCCCCAGTGTCCTCCAGCAATCTGCCCCAGTGTCATCCAGCATTGCCCCAGTGTCTCCAGCAATCTGCCTCAGTGTCCTCCAGCATTGCCCCAGTGTCCTCCAGCCATCTGCCCCAGTGTCCTCCAGCCATCTGCCCCAGTGTCCTCCAGCCATCTGCCCCAGTGTCCTCCAGCCATCTGCCCCAGTGTCCTCCAGCCATCTGCCCCAGTGTCCTCCAGCCATCTGCCAGTGTCCTCCAGCATTGCCCCAGTGTCCTCCAGCATTGCCCCAGTGTCCTCCAGCATTGCCCCAGTGTCCTCCAGCCATCTGCCCCAGTGTCCACCAGCCATCTGCCCCAGTGTCCTCCAGCCATCTGCCCCAGTGTCCTCCAGCCATCTGCCCCAGTGTCCTCCAGCATTGCCCCAGTGTCCTCCAGCATTGCCCCAGTGTCCTCCAGCATTGCCCCAGTGTCCTCCAGCAATCTGCCCCAGTGTCCTCCAGCATTGCCCCAGTGTCCTCCAGCAATCTGCCCCAGTGTCCTCCAGCATTGCCCCAGTGTCCTCCAGCATTGCCCCAGTGTCCTCCAGCATATTGCCCCCAGTGTGTCCAGCATTGCCCCCAGACAGTGTGTCCAGCAATCTGCCCCAGTGTGTCCAGCAATCTGCCCCAGTGTGTCCAGCATATTACCCCCAGTGTGTCCAGCATATTGCCCCCAGTGTGTCCAGCAATCTGCCCCAGTGCGTCCAGCATTGCCCCCAGACAGTGTGTCCAGAATATTACCACCAGTGTGTCCAGCAATCTGCCCCAGTATGTCCAGCATTTCCCCCAGTATGTCCAGCATTTCCCCCAGTGTCTCCAGCATTGCCCCAGTGTCCTCCAGCAATCTGCCCCAGTGTCCTCCAGCATTGCCCCAGTGTCCTCCAGCATTGCCCCAGTGTCCTCCAGCAATCTGCCCCAGTGTCATCCAGCATTGCCCCAGTGTCTCCAGCAATCTGCCTCAGTGTCCTCCAGCATTGCCCCAGTGTCCTCCAGCCATCTGCCCCAGTGTCCTCCAGCCATCTGCCCCAGTGTCCTCCAGCCATCTGCCCCAGTGTCCTCCAGCCATCTGCCCCAGTGTCCTCCAGCCATCTGCCCCAGTGTCCTCCAGCCATCTGCCAGTGTCCTCCAGCATTGCCCCAGTGTCCTCCAGCATTGCCCCAGTGTCCTCCAGCATTGCCCCAGTGTCCTCCAGCCATCTGCCCCAGTGTCCTCCAGCCATCTGCCCCAGTGTCCTCCAGCCATCTGCCCCAGTGTCCTCCAGCCATCTGCCCCAGTGTCCTCCAGCATTGCCCCAGTGTCCTCCAGCATTGCCCCAGTGTCCTCCAGCATTGCCCCAGTGTCCTCCAGCAATCTGCCCCAGTGTCCTCCAGCATTGCCCCAGTGTCCTCCAGCAATCTGCCCCAGTGTCCTCCAGCATTGCCCCAGTGTCCTCCAGCATTGCCCCAGTGTCCTCCAGCAATCTGCCCCAGTGTCCTCCAGCAATCTGCCCCAGTGTCCTCCAGCATTGCCCGTGTCCTCCAGCATTGCCCCAGTGTCCTCCAGCAATCTGCCCCAGTGTCCTCCAGCAATCTGCCCCAGTGTCCTCCAGCAATCTGCCCCAGTGTCCTCCAGCATTGCCCGTGTCCTCCAGCATTGCCCCAGTGTCCTCCAGCAATCTGCCCCAGTGTCCTCCAGCAATCTGCCCCAGTGTCCTCCAGCAATCTGCCCCAGTGTCCTCCAGCATTGCCCCAGTGTCCTCCAGCATTGCCCCAGTGTCCTCCAGCCATCTGCCCCAGTGTCCTCCAGCCATCTGCCCCAGTGTCCTCCAGCCATCTGCCCCAGTGTCCTCCAGCCATCTGCCCCAGTGTCCTCCAGCATTGTCCCAGTGTCCTCCAGCATTGCCCCAGTGTCCTCCAGCATTGCCCCAGTGTCCTCCAGCATTGCCCCAGTGTCCTCCAGCAATCTGCCCCAGTGTCCTCCAGCATTGCCCGTGTCCTCCAGCATTGCCCCAGTGTCCTCCAGCAATCTGCCCCAGTGTCCTCCAGCAATCTGCCCCAGTGTCCTCCAGCATTGCCCTCAGTGTGTGTCCACCGTTATAAAAAAAAAAAAAAAAAACTCCTCACCTGTCCTCGCTCCAGCGACGAGCTCCCTCCAACAGAGCACACTCGCCGGCGACTGACAATGACGTCAGACGCCAGCGACGTGTGCGCCTGCGGCCGACATCAGTCGCCAGCCTCCAATTGGCTGGCGGCTGTTGTTAACTATTGACGTGCGGGCGCGCGCCCGCACATCAATAGGAAACCGCCGCAGCGCCGGAAGGGGCCCGGTGAGCAGATGAGACAGGGCCCGATGCGGGCCCCCTCTCTCTGCCCACCGGTTACGGCAGGGGCACATAAATGCCGGCGGTGGCGGCATTCACAGATGATCATCAGAGGGTCAATCTGTGCGGTAGCCCAGGGCCCCCCCAGACCACTGGGCCCTGGGCTACCGCCCATATTGACCCTCTGATAATCCGCCCCTGATCGTGGCTCACGGCGGAGCTTGGTAGCGGTGAGATCGTCATCCCAAACTTTCCAGCTGTCGCTGCTGCCGCTGCCAGATCCTGGATCAATGCGTCCCCAGCGCCCAGCCAAGACGTGATACGCCCTTCTCATCAACCGCATTCGACTGCAGGAGCGGGCTCGAGTGCTGGCATCCCTGCCGCGCAGGACCTGAGGCTTCACGGAAGTGGTGAGAGCCAAAATGTTCGTTTGTCTGCAAATTCTCCTAGTGTAAAAGATTTAGTAAGGGAGGCATAGGAAGATTATCTGGGCAGTGGCGTTTTTCTTCTGCTCCCAGATCTTCTTTCAATGATATTAATTCTAATTGCTTTAATGCTGTTTTAAAGCCTGGTATGCCGGAGATTCTTCTGAAGGAGTCTCTTACATGCAAGGTGTCTCCACTGGGTTTTCATTTGAGCCCTGCAGTAAAGGAGCAAATATGGAGCAGAGGGTTTATTGACATTTTCTCCTTTTTACCTTCTGGTAGGGAGCAGCAGAATAGATTTGAGAGAAAGGATGATTCGGATGATAAAAATAAATCTACCCCAGTTAAATCATTTAATAACTGGATCCAAGCTTTCTGTATCTATTCTGCTGTGCTGGGTGAAAGATTTCCTAATTTTTGCTCCGGGCTCTTTCAGCATTTAGACTCTATCCTTGAAGCGTACCGTAATTTGGGGGGTATGGCCTGGCTGCTCTATGATGAGGCATTCAGGCAAAAATTATCTATGTTCACTAATTTATCTTGGGGTACGAAGGATGTCGTGTTATGGATAAATCTTATGTTACCTCAGAGGTTTCCCTCTCATAGACAAACTTCTACCCCCACGGCTAAAAAGAGAGTGTGCTTTGCATTTAATGAATCCAGCTGTAAATGGGCCCAGAATTGTAGGTTTCACCATGAATGCTCTTTCTGTGGGGGCGTTCACCCAATGGCCAAGTGCTTTAAAAACCAAATGCAAAATAGCGAACATGAGAACACTAGAGAATCTTTTCTAAAGGCACTGACTCCAGTGATGCTGGAAAAAATGGTCCCATGGCTAAAGATTTATCCAGATCAGCAGAGTAGTTCTCTACTGTTTAATGGTTTTCGGACCGGATTTTTTGTACCCCCATTTACAGGAATTGGTTGTAAGCCAGTGGCTAATCTGCCATCTGCACTTGAATTTCCACACATAGTCGAAGAAAAGATAAAATCTGAATTGGAATTGGGTAGGGTGTCTGGTCCTTTTGATACCACACTCAGGACGAGCGGTGGATGCCGCGTCCGCACAGCACAGCACCGGCGCCAAGTGTAGCCGGCTATTTATAGCTGTACCAGCCACAAGCAGAGGGATTAATCTCCTATTAGAACGTCAATCTATGAAATACTCTAAGAGAGGTACATTGATGAAGGTCTAACCTGAGACCGAAACGTCAATATTGTATGTACTCTCTTTCAATTAAATCTCACTTTCATTTGACCACGTGTGTGCCAAGTTTATCTACAACGATGTTATTGCTTATGACTGTTCGGTTCAGTATACTTCTTTCGATGTTGCATTAGAATTACTACTAGTGTTGAGCATTCCGATACCGCAAGTATCGGGTATCGGCCGATACTTGCGGTATCGGAATTCCGATACCGAATTCCGATACTTCCCACGTATCGGATACCGGAATCGGAAGTTCCCAGAATTCAAACTGAACGCAGCAGCCAATGAGGAATGAATGGAAGTGTGGGCACATCCTGTTTAGCATGGTGGGCATGTAAGTACTGGCAAGGCTGTGATTGGTTGCTGAAATGATGTCACTCTGCACTATAAAAAACGCTGCCGCCATTTTGCGCTCACTCTGCTGTGATTTCAGTTAGGGACAGGACGCTGTGTTCTAACTGAGGGCCAGTTGAGATAGCTAATTGCTTTATTTTGCTTTTCCATGGCTAATTTAGCAAACGCTGTGTTCACTGTTCAGTTCACCTTGCTCTTGCCTTGCAACGCTGTTTTAACAGCGTTCTGCAAGGTCTCAGTGTGTGTGTGTGTGTGCAGCTCACTCTGTAGTCTGTGTGCAGCCATATACCCGGTTGTATTCAGCTCAGGGGGGGTTCACACTGCCTCACACAGTTCTATCCATTGTCCTTTTTGCTCATAGTGCAGCCTGCTGCACATTTTTTCTAAAATTTCCTATTAGTGTCTTTCCACCTGTCTCCAGCCAAATAGTGGAAAAACACTACATAGGATAACCTAGAGGGGGGTTTTTGGGCCTTGCAGCGCCGTTTACGGCTGTCTGCACGGTATCCGTGTGAGCGCAGCTCGCTCTGTAGTCTGTGTGCAGCCATAGCCGGTTGTATTCAGCTCAGGGTTTGTCACTGCCTCATACTGTAAAATAACTTGTCCTTTTTTCAAATAGTGCAGCCTGTTGAAAAATTTTTTAAAAATTTCCTATTAGTCTCCTTCCACCCGTCTCCAGCCAAATAGTGGAAAAACACTAGATAGGAGAACCTAGAGGAGGGTTTTTGGGCCTTGCAGCACCGTTTACGGCTGTCTGCACGGTCTCCGTGTGAGCGCAGCTCGCCCTGTAGTCTGTGTGCAGCCACAGCCCGTTGTATTCAGCTCAGGGTTTGTCACTGCCTCATACCGTTAAATAACTTGTCCTTTTTTTCAACTAGTGCAGCCTGTTTAAAAATTATTTAAAAATTTCCTATTAGTGTCTTTCCACCCGTCTCCAGCAAAATAGTGGAAAAACACTTCATAGGATAACCTAGAGGAGGGTTTTTGGGCCTTGCAGCGCCGTTTACGGCTGTCTGCACGGTCTCCGTGTGAGCGCAGCTCGCCCTGTAGTCTGTGTGCAGCCACAGCCCGTTGTATTCAGCTCAGGGTTTGTCACTGCCTCATACCGTTAAAAAACTTTTGCTCTTTTTGAAATAGTGCAGCCTGTTTAAAAATTATTAAAAAAATTCCTATTAGTGTCTTTCCACCCGTCTCCAGCTAAATAGTGGAAAATCACTAGATAGGATAACCTAGAGGAGGGTTTTTGGGCCTTGCAGCGCCGTTTACGGCTGTCTGCACGGTCTCCGTGTGAGCGCAGCTCGCCCTGTAGTCTGTGTGCAGCGACAGCCCGTTGTATTCAGCTCAGGGTTTGTCACTGCCTCATACCGTTAAATAACTTTTCCTTTTTTTTCAACTAGTGCAGCCTGTTGAAAATTTTGTAAACAATTTCCTATTAGTGTCTTTCCACCCGTCTCCAGCAAAATAGTGGAAAAACACTAGATAGGATAACCTAGAGGAGGGTTTTTGTACCTTGCAGCGCCGTTTACGGCTGTCTGCACGGTCTCCGTGTGAGCGCAGCTCGCCCTGTAGTCTGTGTGCAGCGACAGCCCGTTGTATTCAGCTCAGGGTTTGTCACTGCCTCATACCGTTAAATAACTTTTCCTTTTTTTTCAACTAGTGCAGCCTGTTGAAAATTTTGTAAACAATTTCCTATTAGTGTCTTTCCACCTGTCTCCAGCAAAATAGTGGAAAAACACTAGATAGGATAACCTAGAGGAGGGTTTTTGGGCCTTGCAGCGCCGTTTACGGCTGTCTGCACGGTCTCCGTGTGAGTTAAACTCGCTCTGTAGCCCGATCTGCAGGAAAAAAAAGTAAAGTTCACCAAACACCACTTAACACTTGTGTAGGCCACATTTTATCAATAATAAAGTCTAGTCCACACTTTACAACATTAGTGTTTCTTACACCTGTTAGGAGGAGCATTTCAGGAATAAGCACACTAAGGCCTTTGTACTTTTCTGCTTATCTTTATCTGTCAACCAAGATGAAGAGGGCAGGGAGTAAGGGTCGTGGGCGTGGGCGTGGAGCAGGGAGAGGCGCAGGGAGAGGACGTGGTGATTCTGTGCCTGCTGCGGGCACCGGTGACTCACCATCACCCAGTTTCAGCAGGGAACAGTCCTTCATGCGCAGCTTTGTCGGAGAGCGCCGTGCACCGCTGCTGCGTGAAGATCAAATTGAAGCCGTTGTCGGATGGATGGCAGCTAACGCATCGACTTCAATTAGTGCCACATCCTCTCAGGCACAGACCACTGGAGAGCAGTCATCTGTCTCTTCACCACCTGCCAAATTGGCCAGGCAGTCAGAGAGCCCAGGACAGGAGCCGTCTCTACTTTTGTTCTCTGAATCTCTTGGCTTGGAAACAGGGGGCCAGCCAAGCAGTATTGGAGAAATGGAAGAAGAGGCAGTGTGCAGTGATGCCCAACAGCTTTGTCTCTCTGACTCTGAAGAGGCGGGTGGGTCAGTGCCTGCGGTGACCACAGCGCAGTACGCATCTGATGATGAAACTCAGGTGCCGCTTTCTGGTGCGTACTGTGCTGCCGAGACTACCCAGGAGGAGCAGTTGGTGGCAGAGGGTAGTGGAGATGATGAGGTCCTTGACCCGTCGTGGCGTGAGGAACAGGAAGGTGGTGGGAGCAGCTCAGAGGAAGAGATTCCCCTAACGGGCCAAAGAGGGAGAGGGAGGGGGAAGACTGCGGAGCCTGTAGCCTCCACTTTGGCACCAGTTAGGAGCCTGTCTCTTTCAAAAGCCAAAGAGGGCGCTCCCAAGACTTGCAGTGCCTGGTCCTTTTTTGACACAGTTGCAGATGACATTTGTTTTGTCAAATGCAAGCTGTGTCATCAGAAAGTAAAAAGAGGTAAAAGTGTCAGCAACCTCAATACCACAAATATGTGGAAACATGTGCGGACCAGGCACGCGGTGGAGTTCCAAAAACACACTGAAGACCTAGGCCAACCAACAGCGGCAGCTACCACCTCTTCAGCTCGTGTAGCTTCTTCCTCCAGCTCACGCACAGCTGGTTCGGCTTCCTCCTTGGATCGCCATGGAAGAACCTCTGGCACTGTTGTCCAGAGACCTAGTGTAATTCCACCCACAGCACCACGTTCCCAGTCATCCTCACACTCCCAGCCTAGTCTACAGCCATCGGTAGTACAGGCATGGGAGAAAAGGCGGGCATTCTCGGCAAACCACCCCCGAGCACAGGCTCTGAATGCAGGCATTGCCAAACTTCTGTCCCTGGAAATGCTCTCATTCAGGCTGGTGGAGACTGACAGCTTCCGTGACTTGATGGCATTGGCAGTCCCACAGTACAAGGTGCCCAGCCGCTTTTACTTCAGCAGGCAAGCTGTCCCTGCCCTGCACAAGCATGTGGAGGGACAAATCAAACATGCGCTACTGAACGCCGTCAGTAGCAAGGTCCACCTCACCACCGATGCGTGGACCAGTCAACATGGACAGCGATACCTTTCCGTCACTTCCCATTGGGTTAATGTTGTTGAGCCGGGTACAGACCGTGCGAGTGGCGCAGGACGTGATCTGCCCACTCCAAGGATTGCAGGAATCCAGTCTGTACGCATTGACTCCTCCTCTTACACCAGTTCCTCAGATTCCTCGCTGCAGGATCCGTCACAGTCCACCTCCACATGGACCCGTGAACGTTTACCTGTTACGACTGACATGAGCACAGCCGTGGCCAAACGTCAGCAGGCCGTCTTGAAATTAGTTTCTTTGGGGAATCGAAGACACACAGCGCAGGAGCTCTGGAATGCCCTAAAGCAGGAGAGTGATATGTGGTTTGTGCCAGCGAATCTCCAGCCAGGCATGGTAGTGTGTGACAATGGCCGAAATCTGGTGGCAGCTTTAGGCCTTGGCAACCTCACTCACATCCCATGTCTGGCACATGTGCTCAATTTGGTTGTGCAGAGTTTTCTGAGGGACTATCTGGATCTTGATGCACTTCTGCACAAGGCCCGCCTAGAGTGTGCTCACTTGTGGCGTTCCAGCTTGGCAAGATCCCGCATTGCTGCTCTGCAGCGTCGGTTTTGCCTTCCTGAACATCGCATCATATGTGACCTACCTACCAGGTGGAATTCCACGTTACATATGTTGGAGCGGTTGTGTGAGCAGCAGCAAGCAGTAATGGAGTACCAGCTGCATCAGGCGCAAAGAAGTCGCAGTCAGCGCCGCTCAGACTTCACAACCACAGAGTGGGCCACTATGAAGGACGTCTGCCAGGTTTTGCGTCCTTTTGATTATTCCACGCGGATGGCAAGTGCAGATGATGCACTAGTCAGCATGACTGTCCCCCTTATCTGCTTGCTTCAAGAAACACTGCAAGGGATAAGGGATGATGTGGAAGAGGTAGAGGATGAGGAGTCACCTTTTCCATCAGGTTCTGGACAGTCAGCGCCACGTGGTTCCTCACAAAGGGGTCGGCAGGGGACCCTTTGTGAGGAGGATGAGGAGGAGTCAATGGACGAGGAAGAGCTACATCCAGAGGAGGGAGTTCCACCATTGTCCAGTGGTCAGTGTGTACAGCGAGGGTGGGGTGATGAAGAGCGGGCAGAGATCATGTCTCAAGCAGCGGACAGCGTTTCTGGGCCAGTTGGCAGTCTGCAGCACATGGTTGAGTTCATGTTGCAGTGCCTGAGAGACGACCGCCGCATCGACCACATTCTCAACGTGCCTGATTATTGGGTGTACGCCCTCCTCGATCCTCGCTACCGTGACAATGTCCAAAACCTCATCCCGGCGTTGACACGGGAGCATAAAATGCGGGAGTACCATGACACACTGGTGAATTCCATCATCTTCTCCAGTCCAACTGAGAGGAATGCTGCTAGTGCTTTACAAAGCAGCTCAGTGCGTCGAGGCAGTGGAGGAGGAGGCTCTGCACAAAGAGGGAGCAGAAGCAGTGCCTCTGCCCAAGGCAAGCCAAGTATGGCACAACTGTGGAAAACTTTTGTGTGCCCGCCCCAAATGTCTACACCATCACCGGCGGCTCCAGTCAGCAGGAGGCAATGGTTCCGTCAGATGGTGACAGACTACATGGCTTGCCCTCTTAGTGTACTCCCAGACGGCTCTTCCCCGTTCAAGTTTTGGGTCTCTAAGCTGGATACATGGCCAGAGCTAAGCCAGTATGCATTGGAGGTGCTGGCTTGCCCTGCGGCTAGTGTGTTATCGGAACGTGTCTTTAGTGCCGCAGGTGGTGTACTAACAGACCGTCGCATGCGACTATCCTCCGATAACGTTGACCGGCTTACTTTCCTGAAAATGAACCAGGCCTGGATCTCGCAGGAATTTGCCACTCCTCTGCCTGATTAAGTAATTGGGTGTCATCCAGGTCTCCTGATGTGTTCATCTTTCTACCACCTGAACTGCTATTCCTGGGCTCCAACACCGCCAGTTGCGGCTCAGAAGTGCAGGCTGCACAGTCTAAACATACGACCCAGTGTTATTGGGTTTCAGTAACGTCAGCTGATCCCCAGCTGTGTAGCCGGCAATGTGTCCTGCGACCGCCACGCTGGCACAACAACCTAAATGTAAGGGAACCTGTCCCCCCCCCCTCGGCGTTTGTTACTGAAAGAGCCATCTTGTGTAGCAGTAATGTTGCACAAGGAAAAGGTAGCTCTTTTATTTTAGCTCCTTGCACACGCAGAACTTAACACTTATAAAATGTGTTCACTGATACCGTTATACCATCCCGGAGCTGGGACTTTCCTTCATAATGTGACGCAGCACAGCCGTCATTGCTACCCCCTTGGTGCCATGAGCTGCCTCCTCAGCGTTGTTTTAAGCTGTCACGGAGTCTGCGCTGTTCTGTTATCCCTTGGCCATGGCCAGTTTGCGCTGCCTGTCTTCTGACATAATTTGGTGTCAGGCTGGCTGCGCCTGTGCGCCCGCGCTGCCCAAGAACCCGCCTCGCAGTGTCTTCTGATTGAATCACACTGCGAGCCTGGGATCCATGGGCATGCGCAGTGCATATCTTCACCTCGGGCTCTCGCCCATCTCCCTCCGCCTCCTTTAGACTGTGCGCCGTCAGCTGATCCCTAATAGCATGCCACGGCCGTGACGCCGCACAGTCTGAAGAAGAGGGAAGGAGGGGAGTGAGAGTCGAGGATATGCACTGTGCATGTCCATGGATCCAAGGCCCGCAGTGGGATTGCAATAGACGACACTGCAAGGTGAGATCTGGAGCAGCGTGGACGCACAGGCACTGACAGCCTGACACCAAATTATGTCAGAAGACAGGCAGCGCTAATTGGGCATGGCCAAGGGATAACAGAACAGCGCAGGCTCCGTGACAGCTTAAAACAACGCTGAGGAGGCAGCGCACAGCACCAAGGGGATAGGAATGACAGCTGTGCTGCGTCCCATTACGAAGGAAATTCCCACCTCCGGGACGGTTTTACGGTATAAGGGGACACATTTTTAGTGTTTACTTCTGTGTTTGCAAGCAGCATAATTAAAAGAGCAACCTTTTCCTTTTGCATCCTTAGTGCTGCACAAGATGGCTCTTTCAGCTACAAACGTCTTGGGGGGGGGTTAAAGGTTCCCTTTCAACTTGCTCCAATCAGGCTTCGGCCTACACTCTGTTCCTCTGCTCCTCCTGCTGTCCCTGGGCTCTAACACCGCCAGTTGGTGCCTGGAAGTGCTGTCTGCACAGTCAACAGTCGCTCCTCTGTTATTGGGGTTCAGTAACGTCAGCTGATCCCCAGCTGTGTATCCGGCAACGTGTCATGCGACCGCCATGCTGGCACAACTAAAATGTAAGGGGACCTGCCCCCCCCCCTAGGCGTTTGTTACTGAAAGAGCCACCTTGTGCAGCACTAATACTGCACAAGGAAAAGGTCACTCTTGAAATTATGCTCCTTGCAAACGCTGAACTACACACTCATGTAATGTGTCCCCTCACACCGTCCAACCGTCCTGGAGGTGGGACTTTCCTTTGTAATGTGACACAGCACAGCCGTTATTGCTACCCCCTCGGCACCGTGCGCTGCCTCCTTAGCGTTGTTTGATTCCGTCATGGACCCTGCGCTGTTATGTTATCCCTTGGCCATGCACAGTTTGCGCTGCCCGTCCTCTGACATCATTTGTTGTCGTCCTGGCTGCGCCTGTGCGTCCACGCTGCCCGAAATCCCACCTCGCAGTGTCGTCTAATGTGATCCCACAGTGGGCCTGGTATCCATGGCCATGCGCAGTGCATATACTAGCCTCTCACTCCCCTTCTTCACGCTTCTTCAGACTAGGCGGCGTCAGCTGATCCCTAATAGCATGCCACGGCCGTGACGCCGCACAGTCTGAAGAAGCAGGAAGGAGGTGAGTGAGAGGCGATGATATGCACTGCGCATGCCCATGGATCCCTGGCCCGCAGTGGGATTACATTAGATGACACTGCGAGGTTGGATCTCGGGCAGCTTGGACGCACAGGCACTGCCAGCCTGACACCTAAATGATGTCAGAAGACGGGCACCGCTAACTGTGCATGGCCAAGGGATAACATTACAGCGCGGGCTCCGTGACAGAACCAAACAACGTTGAGGAGGTGGCGCACGGCACCAAGGGGGTTGGAATGACGGCTGTGCTGTGTCACATTACAAAGGAAAGTCCCACTTCCGGGACGGTTTGACGGTGTGAGGGGACACATTATATGAGTGTGTACTTCAGCGTTTGCAAGGAGCATAATTTTAGGAGCCACCATTTTCCATGTGCAGTATTACTGCTGTACAAGATGGCTCTTTCAGCAACAAATGCCTGGGGGGGGGTTAAAGGTTCCCTTTCAACTTGCTCCACTGCAGGCTTCGGCCTACACTCTGCTCCTCTTTGATTCCCTGGGTTTCAACACTGTCAGTTGCCACCTGAAAGTGTTGTCTACACAGAAAAAACACTAGCTGATGTGTCAGTGGGGTTCAGCACCACCAGCTGTTCCCCTGCTGTGTAGTCGGCAACGTGTCCAGCACAAGCCACGCTGGCACAACAGACCAAAAGCTGCCACCAGTGCAGGCTTCGGCCTACACTCTGCTCCTCTCCTCCTCCTGCTGACCCTGGGCTCTAACACCGCCAGTTTTTGCCCGGAACTGCTAGCTGCACAGAGAAAAACACCAGCCAATGTGTTAGTGGGGTTCAGCACTGCCAGCTGTCCCCCTGCTGTGTAGCCGGCAACGTGACCTGCAAACGCCATGCAGGCACATGAACTGAAATTAAAGGGAACCAGCCCCCACCCCAAGATGTTTCTATGTATAACAGCTACCTTGTACAGCAGTAATGCTGCATTTGTACAAGGTGGCTGACTTTTTCTCCTTGCCAACGTGGAACTCAACACGTACAAAATGTGTCTCATTGAGACCATTCCACTGTCCCTGAGGTGTGACTTTCCTTTCTAATGGTACGCAGCACCACCCTTGGTAGCGCTGCCCGTCTTCTGACATCATTGGTTGGCTGCCTGTGCCTGTGCGTCCGCCCTGCCCGACACAACCACCCTCGTTGTCTCATATATTTTGGCTGGAAGGGTGTGATTGATGGGCATGTGCAGTGCATATGTTCGCCTGTCTTAACTCATCTCCTTCCGCCTTCTTCAGACTGTGCGGCCTCATGGCCGTGGTAGGCGATAAGGGATCAGCTGAGGCCACCCAGTCTGAAGCAGGTGTAAGGACATGTGTGAGCGGCAAACATATTTACTGCACAAGGCCACGAATCCCAGCCACGCAGTGTGATTTTTTGAAAACACACTGCGGGTCTGGGATTCATGGCCATTGCTAACCGCACCGCCAACATGAAATGAGGTGAGAAGACAGGCAGCGCTCACAGCGCATGGCCAAGAGATCACAATAGCGCAGACTCCTGTACAGCAAATAACAACGCTCAGGAGGCTGCAACCAGCACCAAGGCGTTATTTATGTGCACCTGTGCTGCGTCTCCTTAAAAAGACAAGTCACGCCTCCAATACAGAACTGAACTACTGTTCAATGGGCTAAATTGTGTACGTCTTTCATTCTGCGTGTGCAATGAGCAAAACTTAAAGAGCAACCTTTAACTTGTGGAGCTTTACTGCTGCACAAGGTGTGGCTCTTCAACATTGTAACACCTGAGGGTGGGTTAAAGGTTACCTTTGAAATTGGTTCAAGTAGGCTTCGGCCTACACTCTGCTCCTCCTGCAGACCCTGGGCTCTAACTACGCCAGTTGGGGCCCGGAAGTGCTGGCTGCACAGAGAAAAACACCCGCCAATGTGTTAGTGGGGTTCAGCACCGCCAGCTGTTCCCCTGCTGTGTAGCCGGCATCGTGTCCAGCACAAGCCACGCTGGCACAACAGACCAAAAGCTGCCACCAGTGCAGGCTTCGGCCTACACTCTGCTCCTCTCCTCCTCCTGCTGCCCCTGGGCTATAACACCGCCAGTTTTTGCCCGGACGTGCTAGCTGCACAGAGAAAAACACCAGTCAATGTGTCAGTGGGGTTCAGCACCGCCAGCTGTTCCCCTGCTGTGTAGCTGGCAACGTGTCCTGCAAACGCCATGCAGGCACCTGAACTGAAATTAAAGGGAACCTGGCCCCACCCCCCCAGGTGTTTCTATGTATAACAGCCACCTAGTACAGCAGTACTGCTGCATTTGTACAAGGTGGCTGATTTTTTCTCCTTGCCCACGTTGAATTAAACACGTACAAAATGTGTCTCATTACAGACCATTACAATGTCCCTGAGGTGTGACTTTCATTTTTAATGACACGCAGCACCCCCCTTGGTAGCGCTGCCCGTCTTCTGACATCATTGGTTGGCTGCCTGTGCCTGTGCGTTCGCCCTGCCCGACACAACCCCCCTCGTTGTCTCATATATTTTGGCTGCGAGGGTGTGATTGATGGGCATGTGCAGTGCATATGTTCGCCTGTCTTAACTCATCTCCTTCCGCCTTCTTCAGACTGTGCGGCCTCATGGCCGTGGTAGGCGATAAGGGATCAGCTGAGGCCGCCCAGTCTGAAGCAGGTGTAAGGACATGTGTGAGCGGCAAACATATTTACTGCACAAGGCCACGAATCCCAGCCACGCAGTTTGAATTTTTGAAAACACACTGCGGGTCTGGGATTCATGTCCATCGCTAACCGCAACGGTCGACATGAAATGAGGTCAGAAGACAGGCAGCGCTCACAGCGCATGGCCAAGGGATCACAAGAGCGCAGACTCCTGTACAGCAAATAACAACGCTCAGGAAGCTGCGCCCATGCACCAAGGTGTTATTTTGGACACCTGTGCTGCGTCTCCTTAAAAAGACAAGTCACGCCTCCACTACTGTTTGACAGTATAATGGGCTAAATAGTGTACGTGTTTTATTCAGCGTGTGCAAGGAGCAAAATTAAGAGAGCAACCTTTTACTTGTGCAGCATTAATGCTGCACAAGGTGTGGCTCTTGTACCTTGCAACACCTGAGGGGGGGTTAAAGGTAACTTTTGAAATTGGTTCAACTAGGCTTCGGCCTACACTCTGCTCCTCTCCTCCTCCTGCTGACCCTGGGCTCTAACACCGCTAGTTTTTGCCCGGAAGTGCTAGCTGCACAGAGAAAAACACCAGCCAATGTGTTAGTGGGGTTCAGCACCGCCAGCTGTTCCCCTGCTGTGTAACCGGCATCGTGTCCAGCACAAGCCACGCTGGCACAACAGACCAAAAGCTGCCACCAGTGCAGGCTTCGGCCTACACTCTGCTCCTCTCCTCCTCCTGCTGCCCCTGGGCTATAACACCGCCAGTTTTTGCCCGGACGTGCTAGCTGCACAGAGAAAAACACCAGTCAATGTGTCAGTGGGGTTCAGCACCGCCAGCTGTTCCCCTGCTGTGTAGCTGGCAACGTGTCCTGCAAACGCCATGCAGGCACCTGAACTGAAATTAAAGGGAACCAGCCCCCACCCCAAGATGTTTCTATGTATAACAGCTACCTTGTACAGCAGTAATGCTGCATTTGTACAAGGTGGCTGACTTTTTCTCCTTGCCAACGTGGAACTCAACACGTACAAAATGTGTCTCATTGAGACCATTCCACTGTCCCTGAGGTGTGACTTTCCTTTCTAATGGTACGCAGCACCACCCTTGGTAGCGCTGCCCGTCTTCTGACATCATTGGTTGGCTGCCTGTGCCTGTGCGTCCGCCCTGCCCGACACAACCACCCTCGTTGTCTCATATATTTTGGCTGGAAGGGTGTGATTGATGGGCATGTGCAGTGCATATGTTCGCCTGTCTTAACTCATCTCCTTCCGCCTTCTTCAGACTGTGCGGCCTCATGGCCGTGGTAGGCGATAAGGGATCAGCTGAGGCCACCCAGTCTGAAGCAGGTGTAAGGACATGTGTGAGCGGCAAACATATTTACTGCACAAGGCCACGAATCCCAGCCATGCAGTGTGATTTTTTGAAAACACACTGCGGGTCTGGGATTCATGGCCATTGCTAACCGCACCGCCAACATGAAATGAGGTGAGAAGACAGGCAGCGCTCACAGCGCATGGCCAAGAGATCACAATAGCGCAGACTCCTGTACAGCAAATAACAACGCTCAGGAGGCTGCAACCAGCACCAAGGCGTTATTTATGTGCACCTGTGCTGCGTCTCCTTAAAAAGACAAGTCACGCCTCCAATACAGAACTGAACTACTGTTCAATGGGCTAAATTGTGTACGTCTTTCATTCTGCGTGTGCAATGAGCAAAACTTAAAGAGCAACCTTTAACTTGTGGAGCTTTACTGCTGCACAAGGTGTGGCTCTTCAACATTGTAACACCTGAGGGTGGGTTAAAGGTTACCTTTGAAATTGGTTCAAGTAGGCTTCGGCCTACACTCTGCTCCTCCTGCAGACCCTGGGCTCTAACTACGCCAGTTGGGGCCCGGAAGTGCTGGCTGCACAGAGAAAAACACCCGCCAATGTGTTAGTGGGGTTCAGCACCGCCAGCTGTTCCCCTGCTGTGTAGCCGGCATCGTGTCCAGCACAAGCCACGCTGGCACAACAGACCAAAAGCTGCCACCAGTGCAGGCTTCGGCCTACACTCTGCTCCTCTCCTCCTCCTGCTGCCCCTGGGCTATAACACAGCCAGTTTTTGCCCGGACGTGCTAGCTGCACAGAGAAAAACACCAGTCAATGTGTCAGTGGGGTTCAGCACCGCCAGCTGTTCCCCTGCTGTGTAGCTGGCAACGTGTCCTGCAAACGCCATGCAGGCACCTGAACTGAAATTAAAGGGAACCTGGCCCCACCCCCCCAGGTGTTTCTATGTATAACAGCCACCTAGTACAGCAGTACTGCTGCATTTGTACAAGGTGGCTGATTTTTTCTCCTTGCCCACGTTGAATTAAACACGTACAAAATGTGTCTCATTACAGACCATTACAATGTCCCTGAGGTGTGACTTTCATTTTTAATGACACGCAGCACCCCCCTTGGTAGCGCTGCCCGTCTTCTGACATCATTGGTTGGCTGCCTGTGCCTGTGCGTTCGCCCTGCCCGACACAACCCCCCTCGTTGTCTCATATATTTTGGCTGCGAGGGTGTGATTGATGGGCATGTGCAGTGCATATGTTCGCCTGTCTTAACTCATCTCCTTCCGCCTTCTTCAGACTGTGCGGCCTCATGGCCGTGGTAGGCGATAAGGGATCAGCTGAGGCCGCCCAGTCTGAAGCAGGTGTAAGGACATGTGTGAGCGGCAAACATATTTACTGCACAAGGCCACGAATCCCAGCCACGCAGTTTGAATTTTTGAAAACACACTGCGGGTCTGGGATTCATGTCCATCGCTAACCGCAACGGTCGACATGAAATGAGGTCAGAAGACAGGCAGCGCTCACAGCGCATGGCCAAGGGATCACAAGAGCGCAGACTCCTGTACAGCAAATAACAACGCTCAGGAAGCTGCGCCCATGCACCAAGGTGTTATTTTGGACACCTGTGCTGCGTCTCCTTAAAAAGACAAGTCACGCCTCCACTACTGTTTGACAGTATAATGGGCTAAATAGTGTACGTGTTTTATTCAGCGTGTGCAAGGAGCAAAATTAAGAGAGCAACCTTTTACTTGTGCAGCATTAATGCTGCACAAGGTGTGGCTCTTGTACCTTGCAACACCTGAGGGGGGGTTAAAGGTAACTTTTGAAATTGGTTCAACTAGGCTTCGGCCTACACTCTGCTCCTCTCCTCCTCCTGCTGACCCTGGGCTCTAACACCGCTAGTTTTTGCCCGGAAGTGCTAGCTGCACAGAGAAAAACACCAGCCAATGTGTTAGTGGGGTTCAGCACCGCCAGCTGTTCCCCTGCTGTGTAGCCGGCATCGTGTCCAGCACAAGCCACGCTGGCACAACAGACCAAAAGCTGCCACCAGTGCAGGCTTCGGCCTACACTCTGCTCCTCTCCTCCTCCTGCGACCCCTGGGCTATAACACCGCCAGTTGTAGCCTGGAAGTGCTAGCTGCACAGAGAAAAACACCAGCCAATGTGTTAGTTGGGTTCAGCACCGCCAGCTGTTCCCCTGCTGTGTAGCCGGCATCGTGTCCAGCACAAGCCACGCTGGCACAACAGACCAAAAGCTGCCACCAGTGCAGGCCTCGGCCTACACTTTGTTCCTCTCCTCCTCCTGCTGACCCTGGGCTCTAACACCGCCAGTTTTTGCCCGGACGTGCTAGCTGCACAGAGAAAAACACCAGTCAATGTGTCAGTGGGGTTCAGCACCGCCAGCTGTTCCCCTGCTGTGTAGCCAGCAACGTGACCTGCAAACGCCACGCAGGCACATGAACTGAAATTGAAGGAAGCCTGCCCCCCACCCCCAGGTGTTTCTACGTATAACAGCCACCTTGTACAGCAGTACTGCTGCATTTGTACAAGGTGGCTGACTTTTTCTCCTTGCCCACGTTTAATTAAACACGTACTAAATGTGTCTCATTGAGACCATTCCACTGTCCTAGAGGTGTGACTTTCCTTTCTAATGATACGCAGCACCACCCTTGGTAGCGCTTCCCGTCTTTTGACATCATTGGTTAGCTGGCTGCGCCTGTGCTTCCTCCCTGTTCGAAACAACGCTCCTCGGTTTCTTATTTATTTTGTCAGCGAGGGTGTGGTTATTGGGCACGAGCAGTGCATATCTTCGCCTGTCTTCACTCCCCTCCTTCCGCCTTCTTCAGACTGTGCAGCCTCATGGCCGCAGCATGCGAGAAGGGATCAGCAGAGGCCGCCCAGTCTGAAGCAGGTGTAAGGACGTGTGTGAGCGGCGAAAATATTTACTGCTCAAGGCCACGAATCCCAGCACCGCAGTGTGACTTTATGAAAAGGCACTGTGGGTCTGGGATTTATGGCCATCGTTAACCGCACCGGCCAACATGAAATGAGGTCATAAGACGGGCAGCGCTAACAGGGCATTGCCAAGGGATAACACAAGAGCGCAGACTCCTGTACAGCAAATAACAACGCTCAGGAAGCTTCGCCAAGCACCAAGGCGTTATTTGGGACACCTGTGCTGCGTCTCCTTAAAAAGACAAGTCACGCCTCCACTACAGTTTGACTGTAGAATGGGCTAAATTGTGTACGTCTTTCATTCAGCGTGTGCAAGTAGACAAATTAATAGAGCAACCATTGACTTGTGCAGCATTAATACTGCACAAGGTGTGTCTCTTGTACTTTGTAACACCTGAGGGGGGGTTAAAGGTTTCCTTTGAAATTGGTTTCATGCTGCCCCTGGGCTCTAACACCGCTAGTTTTTGCCCGGAAGTGCTAGCTGCACAGAGAAAAACACCCGCCATTGTGTCAGTGGGGTTCAGCAACGCCAGCTGTTCCCCCACTGTGTAGCCGGCAAAGTGTCCTGCAAACGCAACGCAGACACAAAGCTGCCTCCAGTGCAGGCTTCGGCCTACACTCTGCTCCCCCTGCTTACCTTTTGCTCCAACACCGCTAGTTGGGGCTCTAGGAAGACAATCTTTAATAGGCAACGCATCCGAATTCCAGCACCGCCAGCTGGTTCTCGGCAGTGTTTTTGTCACGGGTACTCCCTCGTGCCCAGCCTGGTTCCAGCACCGTCAGCTGTTTCCGGGTAGTGTCAAGCTCACTGAGACGCCTATGCTTGCCCCGTCGTGTTGTGGTCGGGTTAGCCAACTCTAGGGTGCCTCCAGTTTAGGAACTTCCTATGTGGGCTGCATGAATTGGTAGTCAAGGCTGGTTCTGTAGTGCCAGTAGGCCAAGCTCCCCCTGTAGGACTGTTGGGGTTCGGTAACTGCGGCTGCCTCGCGGCCTAGCTGTTCTCTCCTCTCCTGTGGACCTTCGGGTCCACCACCTGGTTCCAGCACCGTCAGCTGGTTCCGGGCAGAGCCTTTGGCTTAGGTGCCTCCTCCTGGTTATCCGAGTTCCGCCAACGTCAGGCAGTCCTTGGTAGTGCTTTTAAGCGCAGGCACCTACAGCTTAGTAACCGTGTTCCAGCACCGTCAGCTGGTCCTCGGTCGTGCCATTGGCTCTTGCACACTGGGGCGACGCATCCAGGTTCCAGCACCGCCAGCTGGTTCTCGGCAGTGTTTTTGTCACGGGTACTCCCTCGTGCCCAGCCTGGTTCCAGCACCGTCAGCTGTTTCCGGGTAGTGTCAAGCTCACTGAGACGCCTATGCTTGCCCCGTCGTGTTGTGGTCGGGTTAGCCAACTCCAGGGTGCCTCCAGTTTAGGAGCTTCCTATGTGGGCTGCATGAATTGGTAGTCAAGGCTGGTTCTGTAGTGCCAGTAGGCCAATCTCCCCCTGTAGGACTGTTGGGGTTCGGTAACTGCGGCTGCCTCGCGGCCTAGCTGTTCTCTCCTCTCCTGTGGACCTTCGGGTCCACCACCTGGTTCCAGCACCGTCAGCTGGTTCCGGGCCGAGCCTTTGGCTTAGGTGCCTCCTCCTGGGTATCCGAGTTCCGCCAACGTCAGGCGGTCCTTGGTAGTGCTTTTAAGCGCAGGCACCTACAGCTTAGTAACCGTGTTCCAGCACCGTCAGCTGGTCCTCGGTCGTGCCATTGGCTCTTGCACACTGGGGCGACGCATCCGGGTTCCAGCACCGCCAGCTGGTTCTCGGCAGTGTTTTTGTCACGGGTACTCCCTCGTGCCCAGCCTGGTTCCAGCACCGTCAGCTGTTTCCGGGTAGTGTCAAGCTCACTGAGACGCCTATGCTTGCCCCGTCGTGTTGTGGTCGGGTTAGCCAACTCCAGGGTGCCTCCAGTTTAGGAGCTTCCTATGTGGGCTGCATGAATTGGTAGTCAAGGCTGGTTCTGTAGTGCCAGTAGGCCAATCTCCCCCTGTAGGACTGTTGGGGTTCGGTAACTGCGGCTGCCTCACGGCCTAGCTGTTCTCTCCTCTCCTGTGGACCTTCGGGTCCACCACCTGGTTCCAGCACCGTCAGCTGGTTCCGGGCCGAGCCTTTGGCTTAGGTGCCTCCTCCTGGGTATCCGAGTTCCGCCAACGTCAGGCGGTCCTTGGTAGTGCTTTTAAGCGCAGGCACCTACAGCTTAGTAACCGTGTTCCAGCACCGTCAGCTGGTCCTCGGTCGTGCCATTGGCTCTTGCACACTGGGGCGACGCATCCGGGTTCCAGCACCGCCAGCTGGTTCTCGGCAGTGTTTTTGTCACGGGTACTCCCTCGTGCCCAGCCTGGTTCCAGCACCGTCAGCTGTTTCCGGGTAGTGTCAAGCTCACTGAGACGCCTATGCTTGCCCCGTCGTGTTGTGGTCGGGTTAGCCAACTCCAGGGTGCCTCCAGTTTAGGAGCTTCCTATGTGGGCTGCATGAATTGGTAGTCAAGGCTGGTTCTGTAGTGCCAGTAGGCCAATCTCCCCCTGTAGGACTGTTGGGGTTCGGTAACTGCGGCTGCCTCGCGGCCTAGCTGTTCTCTCCTCTCCTGTGGACCTTCGGGTCCACCACCTGGTTCCAGCACCGTCAGCTGGTTCCGGGCCGAGCCTTTGGCTTAGGTGCCTCCTCCTGGGTATCCGAGTTCCGCCAACGTCAGGCGGTCCTTGGTAGTGCTTTTAAGCGCAGGCACCTACAGCTTAGTAACCGTGTTCCAGCACCGTCAGCTGGTCCTCGGTCGTGCCATTGGCTCTTGCACACTGGGGCGACGCATCCGGGTTCCAGCACCGCCAGCTGGTTCTCGGCAGTGTTTTTGTCACGGGTACTCCCTCGTGCCCAGCCTGGTTCCAGCACCGTCAGCTGTTTCCGGGTAGTGTCAAGCTCACTGAGACGCCTATGCTTGCCCCGTCGTGTTGTGGTCGGGTTAGCCAACTCCAGGGTGCCTCCAGTTTAGGAGCTTCCTATGTGGGCTGCATGAATTGGTAGTCAAGGCTGGTTCTGTAGTGCCAGTAGGCCAAGCTCCCCCTGTAGGACTGTTGGGGTTCGGTAACTGCGGCTGCCACGCAGCTTAGCTGTTCTCTCCTCTCCTGTGGACCTTCGGGTCCACCACCTGGTTCCAGCACCGTCAGCTGGTTCTCGGCAGTGTCTTTTGCTCTTGTACCTTCTGCTCCCCATCCTGGTTCCAGTACCGTCAGCTGGTTCCGGGCAGAGCCTTTGGCTTAGGTGCCTCCTTCTGGGTATCCAAGTTCCACCAACGTCAGGTGGTCCTTGGTAGTGCTTTCAGGCACGGGTACCTCCTGCTTAGTAACCGGGTTCCAGTAACGTCAGCTGGTCCTCGGTAGTTCCATTGGCTCTTGGACCTTCGGCTACCCATCCGGGTTCCAGTACCGTCAGCTGGTTCTCGGCAGTGTCTTTTGCTCTTGTACCTTCTACTCCCCATCCTGGTTCCAGTAACGTCAGCTGGTTCCGGGCAGAGCCTTTGGCTTAGGTGCCTCCTTCTGGGTATCCGAGTTCCGCCAACGTCAGGCGGTCCTTGGTAGTGCTTTTTAGCACGGGTACCTCCTGCTTAGTAACCGGGTTCCAGTAACGTCAGCTGGTCCTCGGTAGTTCCATAGGCTCTTGAACCTTCGGGTAGCCATCCGAGTTCCAGTTCCATCAGCTGGTTCTTGGCATTTTCTCAGCCTTCTTGTACCTTCTGCTACATTTCCAAGTTGAAGACCCTAAAGTCGACGACCCGGAAGACCACCCCGATGACGACGACGACGACGACGGCGGAGAAGACGACAGCGTAGACGACCCTGGAGACGACGACCCTGGAGACGACGACATGGAAGACCGAGAAGCAGAAGAACAAGAGGCTGCAGAACAAAGAGCAGAAGAACATTAAGCATAACACTTAATATCAGAGCAAAAGATATTATCTAAATTATATGCAGAAGAAGACTAAGCAGTGTATGGGGGTGAGTCCGTTCCTCCTCGTGGTGCACCTGGATTAAGCCTGATGCTGCAGGCCAAACTGAACGCGGACAAATGTAACTTTTGTGACTGGCAGAACGGAAGGTGTAATCTTCAAACTTTTATAGATAACAACTACGGGAATGCCTGTCACAAATGAGAATCTGATGAAAAAGTAGAATAGGAAGAATAATATTAGTTGAATAAAATGAATATGAAGAATGTAATAAAAAAAAAAATAGGTAGAAGATGAAGAAGAAGATGAATAAGGTGAAGAAGAAGTTGATGTCAAAGATGCTGATGATGATGAAGATGAAAGTGTGGGAAAAGTAAAAAAAAAAAGAAGGGGAAGGGCGTGGAATAGTGAAAAATCAATATCTGACAAAATTTAAAAAAAATTTACATAGTCAATATCTTTGTCACCCGGAACGTCTCTAAAAAAAAAAAAAAATCATGCTATTCTATTTGATTGGGCTAAACCTCTATGACTTTAATGTCTCCGCCACCTCCCCAAATACATCCTGCATTATTCTTAGTTGTTTTCCTTCATGTAGAATGAACCTAAAAGGAAAGAAAGGGTTTATTTTAATTCCGATATTTTGGTCCCATTGACTTGCATTGGGATCGGGTATCGGTATCGGCGATATCCGATATTTTTTGAATATCGGCCGATCCAATCCGATACCGATACTTTCCGATATCGGAAGGTATCACTCAACACTAATTACTATGCAAATTTGGTCACAATGCTCTTATGGCAAAATCAGATATAAAGTCAGCTTTTAGGATTTTACCAGTTAATCCAGATGGGTTCAATTCCCTTGGTTTTTCTTTTCAAAATAAATTCTTTTTTGATAGATGTCTCCCGATGGGTTTTGCCCTTTCATCTTTTTATTTTGAGTCTTTTTCTACATTTCCTCAATGGGTAGTGGAGTTTGAGTTTCCAGGTGGTGGTGTGTTGCACCATCTAGATTATTTTTTGTTTATTGGTCCGGTAGACTCAGGTATTTGTCATTCTCTTTTAGTTAAATTTTTGGATGTGTGTGAACACTTTGGCGTTCCTATTGCGAAAGACAAGATGGTAGCTCCTTGTACTTCATTAGAGTTCTTGGGTATTTTAATAGATTCTCATAGCATGTCTTGTTCGTTACCTCCTGAGAAACTGTCTAAATTACAATCTGCTATTTCTCGTTGTTTGATGTTAGAAAAAATTACTCTGAAAGAATTGCATTCCTTGTTAGGTTGTTTAAATTTTGCGTTAAGAATTATTCCCATAGGCAGGGTGTTTTCCAGAAGACTATACGAAGCTACCGTTGGCTATTCTTCCCCGCATTCTCATATACGTCTTGGTAAGGAGTTAAAAGATGATTTAAAAGTATGGTTGAAGTTTCTGTCTAGTTTTAATGGTAGAACAATGTGGCAGACTTCATTCGTAGCAGCAGAAGATCTGCGTTTATGTTTTTACTCTGACAAAGATTTTGGTTTTGGTGTATCACTTTCTTCATTTTGGGCTTCTGAGCCTTGGCCATCTTTTTGGCATCAAGATAAGGTTTTAAGTAACCAGACTGTTTTGGATTTATTCGCCATATTTTTATGTTTGCAGCTCTGGGGTGTTCTTCTCAGGGATAAACGAATTTTGTTTTCCTCCAGTAACCAAGGTTTAGTCTTTGCAGTGAATACCCTTTCATCAAAAAATAAATGGGCTGCTCAGATCATTAGGCATATAGATTTTCTGTGTTTGGATTTTAATATTTGGATAAAGGCTTCTTTCTCCACTAATGTGAGCAATAGTAATGCTGCATCTGTTTGTCACCGCCAGCTTTTTCTACTCAAGAGGGAGTCCTTGGAATTAGAAGAAAACAGAGCTTTCTGCCCGAAATGGATCTGGAATGTGATTCAGGATTAATTTCACACTTTATTGCTAAATCCTTGGCTGATAGAACATGTGTCGAATATTCGGAGGCATGGAAGCTTTGGGTTAATTTTTGCTTGGTTTTGAATCACCCTCATGACAATTGTAATGTGGGGTTGGCCCTCAGTTTCTTAGAGCATCTACTGAGAAAGGGTTTATCTTTTTCTGCCTTATCAAAAAACGTAGCTGGAGTTTCGTTTTTCCTAAAAATGTTAGGTGTAAGGCCAATGTCTGATATATTTCAGGTTCGGCAATTTTTAAAGGGCTTTAAAAAGGCCCATTTTAAACCCGATGACCGGCGTCCTATTTCTTTTCAATTGATCAAGGACCTTTGTTTATGTCTTTCATCGGTTTGCATTAACGATTTTGAATCTTGCCTTTTTCCACAGCGTTTTCTTTAGCTTTTTTCGGAGCCTTACGGGTAAGCGAAATTGTATCTCAAAGGAAGTCTTTTCCTTCTGGTCTGTTTTTTCAGGATGTTAAACTCTTTGATTCTCATGTAATGTTATTTATTAGAAAATCCAAAACAGACCAGATGGGTAGAGGCTCTTCCTTACGTCTGAATGCTATTTCAGAGAAGGCTATATGTCCCGTTTCCAATACTAGAAAATGGGTTTTATTAAGGCCCAAAGCCGATGGCCCATTTTTTATTCATCTTAATGGTGAGCCTGCTACAATTTTTCAATTTAATTTTATTCTCAAGAAATGCCTAAAAGTGTTGAATTTGTCAGACCTAAAAATATCATCCCATTCTTTTCGTATTGGAGCGGCAATGGAAGCCTCTAGATTGGGTCTTCAGGATACCAGGATAAAAAGTATCGGCAGATGGGATTCGAATAGGTTTAGACTGTATGTCTGCCCTGATTTGTATCCCTCTTAACTTATGGTTCATTTTCTAGGTTTATTATCCGTATGGATCATCGGACACTCTTATGTCTTTTGGGCTGAGAAAAGGGCGAGTGTGAGAACCTATGCAGGGAATCTTTCTTTTAATACCTCTTTTCTTCAAGTTTTTTGGTTTAGCAGGCGTGGGATGCGATGGAAGAATTTGATAGACGACATGCGAAGATTGAAGAGAATATGGCCTAGTCCGGACTTAGTAATTTTACATTTGGGTGGCAACGATCTGGGGAAAATCAGCACCCTTAATTTGATTGCTTTGATGAGGAGGGATATCTCCATTTTGAAAACGGATTTTTTTAATACCATTTTAGTATTTTCAGAGATTATTCCGAGGTTTTTATGGTTTAGTAGCAATATGGTTTTTCTTGAAAAAATTCATAAACGGGTCAACTGGAATATGGAAAAGTTTATGTCTTTAACCGAAAGTTTTTCTTTCAGGCACTCGGATTTGGAGGAAGTTATCCCGGGCATGTATAGAGTGGATTTGGTTCATTTATCGGATGTGGGCCTGGATATTCTAAATTTAGATTTTCAGACCATTATTGAGAAATGGCTTTGGCGTTTTGGGGGGGCCTCGCCTCCTTAAGTCAAGGCGTTTGGGATAATCACCCGTTGAATTTGGGTGGATTTGGTGATGAGATTGGAGTAATATATTTATTTCAGCATTAAATTTGTTTATTCTTGATTATCAGATTGAAATATAATTTTACATGTAACTCAAAATAAACGCCACGGCCAATTCCTTCAAAATTAAATCTCTTGTCTCACGTGTTTTTATTGGGGTTTTTATAATGGGGCTTGTGTTACCATGCGTTGTCATTTTGGTTACTGCTTAAGCAGAGTGCAGCAGCCAAGTCATCTCTACTATTGCGTACTGCTGGGCTCTGCGTAGATACTGCGGTAGTTAGCACCTATGCGATGCTAGTAGAAATGGCGCTTGATAGCCACTCAGTGAAGATTCTCTATGGACTTGTCCTGCTCTCCTGGATCCTATTGATCGATGAGAGAATTTAAATTTTTTGCCAAATTAGAATTTGGAACCACTGGCAACTTTCCCTACGCCGCACCCCAAAATACACCACGGAACCGACCTCAGAGCAATGTTTTTTTTAATTCATGCGCCGGCGAAAGATAATATTTGGTTTTGCGGTAATATTCCCTGATAAGATGGGATCATTAGTGAGGAACACCCAATATTTAGTCAGAGTGTCTCCTCTAAATTAATGAGATTGGTTATATTTAGTTATGAAACTGTATTTGATGTTTTTCTTTAGTTCCATATCATTATCCACTGTTGATAAGATTGCGTCATTCAGTTTCCCTAGGCAATCGTTCTGATCCAGTCAAAATGTATGTTTGACAGCATCGTCTGTTATCCCACTAAGATACTTCTTTGCTCTAAAGCTCTTTTTTTTTAATTTGTGTTTCTTTTACAAAGTCGTCAATTGTTGTCCAATTTTTTCTTATTCTCTTGTACTGGCTATAAGGAATATTGGTAATCCATTTCAGATAGTGGCCACTGCTGAATTCAAGATAACTATTCACATGGACACTTTTGAAAAACGTCGAAGTCTGGATAGTCTCTTGGTCTTCCTTGTATATATTTAGATCTAGAAATTCAATCCTTGATGGGAAGAAACTATGCAAAAATTCTAGAACCCCGGAGTTCTTAGCGCAAAGGTTTCTGCTTTGTGAGGATTTCCTGTCCATATAATGAACAGGTCATCTATATATCTCCTATAATAGAGGATGTGGCCCACAGGCAGGGCGGGGAACAAGCAACGTGCAGGGAAATAGTCCCATAAATAAATTTGCGTAGCTGAATGCATAGTGTGCCCATCACACAGCCCCTCAATTGCCAATTAGCCATACTCTCAAAGAAAACACGAATCTGATACTGTCAATCAAAAATGTTGCCTGGATTTCAGATAAAGATTGGTGTTGGTCCAGATAGTGTTGGATGGCCGCTAAACCTTGTATTTAATGTTAGAGTATAGCGAGTGGACATCCAATGTCATAAAAGAATAGTGACAAGCTAATTTCAATCTCTTTAGCTCAGTAATATGATGAGTGGATTACCTTAGACAGAAAGGTAACGGAAGAATATAAGTCTGTAAAACTAATCAATGTTTTGGGAAAGGACTGCAGTGAGCAAGTTGATGCAGACATTATAGGGTGGTCAGAGACGTTGGTGAGGCATCTGTGTACTTTGGGTAAAAATTAAAAAATTGTAATTGTTTTATATATAGAAAATAATTTTCTTTCTTGTTCAGAAGCTTATTGAAGTTTGCTGTCCCAAACAATGACATATGTTTATGGTAATAATGTGAAGAGGGATCTTCCTTTAGTCTAGAGTAATGCTACTCATCACTCAGGATTCTCAAACCTTCCTGCAGATAGGCGCCGTGATTCATGATAACCACACTCCTTCCCTTGTCGGTCGCCCTAATAATTATTTGTGAACTGCCTTTCCGGATCGCCATATCTTCTCGTTACCCCTTACTGAGATTATCCCTAAATTCTTTGAGTATCAAGTGTTGAAACATTTATTGGAGAATGACTACTATTTACCCCCATCCCTCCTGACTTTGGGCTAGGGGGCTCTGATACTGATGTGATCAAGACTGAGCTTTAGAGTTTCAGTGGAAATTTTGGTAGAGTCATCGGTAAGGTCACAAGGAACCTCTGCTGATAGAGTGCGGTCAAAGGTCTCAGAGCTGCAACAGGGGGCATTGTGATTACAATTTGGATCGGTTGTATTTTTGTATATGTTATATTTATATATTAATTTTTTAGTTCCATAGATCTGTTAAACATTTACTGCATGCATATGGTTTTAGAAATGTGATATTATGGTATCTTTGTCTGACCAACCTTGTTTTTTAGCAGTTGCCCAACACAGGTGCTAACTAATCAATCATAATGAGAAACCTGTTTCATGGCGCCATTTTAGAGTGTATATAACTACCAGGATACATTTTGTGTGTACATGCCTGAAGAAGGAGCTAGATCAGCTCTGAAACATGTAGCAAAAATAAAGTTTTGTATGGTAATTAGTGATGAGCGAAAATACTCGTTACTTGAGATTTCCCGAGCACGCTCGGGGGTCCTCCGAGTATTTTTTATTGCTCGGAGATTTAGTTTTCATCGCCGCAGCTGAATGATTTTCATCTCTTAGCCAGCTTGATTACATGTGGGGATTCCCTAGCAGCCTGGCAACCCCCACATGTACTTATGCTGGCTAACAGATGTAAATCATTCAGCTGCGGCGAAGAAAACTAAATCTCCGAGCACTAAAAAATACTCGGAGGACACCCAAGCGTGCTCAGAGAATCTCAAGTAACGAGTATATTCGCTCATCACTAATGCTAATCCTGCAGTAGTACCTATTCGTTCCATACCTTTGGTAGCACTATCCAGAGTCCCCGAATATCTTACCGCTCGCTGTTCTTTCTGGATCCTTGTACAAGATCCAGCGGGTAGAGCAGCAGCCATCGGAGAGAACTTGTTAACCATTACCAGTGTTTTGCTTGAAGCCGCACAACTTACCCAGCACTCATGAGCACCCCCCACCAAGTTTGGTGTTGTCCCATTTTTTATTTTTTATTTCATTCTCTATGGGGCTGCCAAAAAAGTCTGTGCACTGCATGGCAGCCTCATATAGAATGAAAGGAGCAGGGTTTGAGCATGTGCACAACCCCTTCATTTTAAAGGGTATAAAGGTTCCTCTAGATTGAAGCTTGTTTTCACTGGACAACTCCTTTAATTTTTCACACACAGATTTTTGGTAAATAAATGATGACCCAGTATAACTTGTTATGTGTTCTCTTTCACGTGAGTTTGTATTGACCTCATTTTATATCTTCAATGGACCAAACTTAAAAAACATATCCTGAATATAACACAATAGAATTATGTGGAAAATATTGGGTTCTTCACAATTCAGGGTACCGTGTTCTTATGAGATCTTTTTCCTGAAGGTATGTGGCCCTCAGATTCTTTATCACCATGCAATCTGAAAAGCCAATGTAGACTAAGAGTGGCCACCACTGGACACACACCATGATGCAGAAAGGATTAGCAATTTGTCCCTCCAATTGTGTGGGTACTTATTGCTTAGGGAATGTCAGAGTTCATTTCTCCTTTCTGAGAGTCCGAAGAATAATAATCTGGTGTTACTGCATTCCTGCTGCTCCAAGTTACTAGCACATGGTTCTCTTATAGAGATAGAACCTTGTATAAACCCACTTAGACTTGAATTGTAAAGGCCGCTAGTCCGGAACAGGACTCTGGTTGTGTACGGTAATGGTGGCATACATGGTTTGACCCTACGTGTCGGTAGGAAAGAATTTCAGTAGTGACCTAATAACTGCAAGGACCGACGGAGATGTTGGACCAAGGTAAACAAGTGGCTACAGAATGGTTGGTAAATGTGGTCATTCCATGGGAACAGTGGCCACTGATGACTGAGGCCTCCCTCCTGGTTTGGTCCTGGAGCCCCCGGCTACTTGTCGAACATCTTTTTCCCGTTTTTTCCTTTTACACAAGACCCTGTGTCTCCTGTATTCTGCTGCTGTGTCCCGGTCTTCAGTCTTCTCTCTGTAGTATGTTGTGTAGGACGTACTGTATACAATGTTAGTGCCCCATCGCAGACTGAGCCCTAGAACAAGTGTAATGTATTTTGATACCTGAGCTGACATTATGACACCTGCTCTCTGTATATGGAGCCCCCTATACTTCTAGGTCTAGTTGTGGAATATCCAGAGTAGTAGTCATCACTCCCATCATTGTCACAGTGTAAGATGAAATCCAGGAAAAACCACACAACATAATATATTTATAGAGAATTTTTTTTTTTATTGGAATAGCAATAAGCAACATTGTAATGAAAATATTACTGGCACTTTAAGAAATTAAACTATGGTCACAGTGACTATCAGATTGGCCCCGATGGAGACCACTGAACGAACTGTGATCATTGGGGACCACCTGAGAGCCACTGGGACCCAAAGATCCAGAGGAAGGCAAAGAAACCCCCCCAAAGAGTTCTGCTTCAGGGGGGAAAAAAATTCCTTCCTGACCCCATTGCTGGCGATCGGATATTTCCCTGGATCTCGTGTCCTGCTGCATATTGCTGTATATAACATCGGGTTATGTCATGTGAACAGCGGACAAATAGCTGTCGGCTGAGCACTCCTCCAATATGATAAAATCTACGATGGAGGCTCCCAATAGGGCTTCTAACAAAGAGGTGAAATCAGCCAAATGTGTATAAAGGTACCTTCACACATAACGATTTCGTTAACGATATCGTTGCTTTTTGTGACGTAGCAACAATATCGTTAACGAAATCATTATGCGTGACAGTGACCAACGATCAGGCCCCTGCTGGGAGATCGTTGGTCGCTGCGAATGATCAGGACCTTTTTTTGGTCACTGATCACCCGCTGTCATCGCTGAATCGGCGTGTGTGACGCCGATCCAGCGATGTGTTCACTGTAACCAGGGTAAATATCGGGTTACTAAGCGCAGGGCCGCGCTTAGTAACCCGATATTTACCCTGGTTACCATTGTAAAAGTTAAAAAAAAAAAAACAGTACATACTCACATTCCGATGTCTGTCACGTCCCCCGGCGTCAGCTTCCCGCACTGACTGTGTCAGCGCCGGCCGGCCGTAAAGCAGAGCACAGCGGTGACGTCACCGCTTTGCTTTACGGCCGGCGCTTACACAGTGCAGGGAAGCTGACGCCGGGGGACGTGACAGACATCGGAATGTGAGTACGTGTTTTTTTTTTTACTTTTACAATGGTAACCAGGGCAAATATCGGGTTACTAAGCGCGGCCCTGCACTTAGTAACCCGATGTTTACCCTGGTTACCCGGGTAGTGCAGGGGAACTTCGGCATTGTTGAAGACAGTTTCAACGATGTCGAAGTTGTTCCCCTGATCGTTGGTCGCTGGAGAGAGCTGTCTGTGTGACAGCTCCCCAGCGACCACACAACGACTTACCAACGATCACGGCCAGGTCGTATCGCTGGTCGTGATCGTTGGTAAATCGTTTAGTGTAATGGTAACTTAAGAGCTGGCGAGTGATAAAGGAGACAATGGCTGGTAGGTAATAAATCATTATCTGTCTTTTCAGGAAGGTTTGTTTAACAATATAGGAGGTTACGACTGGTAGATAAAAACCACAGAGCTTTACGTCCTCCCTGCTGCTCCAGATCTGGATCTTCAGCACTTCCTGTGGTCTATTCTGACAGGCTGCAGCGGTGATGGCTCAACTACAGCAGACATCATTGCTGCAGCCAATCACTGAGCTTAGAAGCTCTGCCGGCATGGGCCACTGAGCCAAGTGATTGGCTGCAGAACTGCAGTCATGACGTCACCCCTGAAGCCAGTGACTAAAGATCAGAGGCAGCAGTGACGAGCCAGAACTGGAGCGGCCGGAGGTAGGAAAGCTTCTTGTGTTATTATCACACATTACGGTAAAACCCTTTTAACCCTATAAGGACTGGGTGATTTTTTTTGTTTTTGCACTTCTGTTTTTTCTTCATAACGTTTTACATTTTCAGGAATGGGGCTGTGTGAGATCTTGTTGTTTGCACAAGAACCAACGTTTATATTGATATTATTTTGGGATATGTAAGATGTTTTAATCACCTATTTTTACATTTTTATCTCTTGTTGCAATGGCGAAAAGACTGTAGTTCTGGCATTTTATTTTATTTTCTAGCTAGGTCGTTTACCGATCTGACTAATTTATTTTATATTTTGGTAGATCTGACTTTTACAAACGCAGCAATATCACATATTTGTATTTTTTTTATATATATTTCTAATTTTTTTAATGGGGGGAAAACGGGTGATTTCAACTTTTTATTTTTTTCATATTTTTTACTTTTCATTGTATTTGTTAGTCCCCTTAAGGGACTTGAACCTTCGATCATCTGATTATTTGTGCTACATACAGCATTGCTATATATTTCAGAAATCACAATCTCCTATAAACTGCAGCCACAGGCAGCTTTCACAGGAGTACAGTGATGACAGTCACAGGGATCCTCAGCGATCATGTCACAAGTGTGCCGATGATGGCGCGTCCCCCTGCCAGTGAGCATTAAATGCAGCTGTCACAGATTGACTACGGCATTTTACAGGTTAACAGCGGTGGGTGGATCTTCGTTCCACCCGCCGCTGATAGAGGCTTATGATGGCTGAATAACACAGCCATCATCTGCCGATAAAGATGGGGTTCGGCGTGCGAGCCGGCGTGAAAGGTGGGGAGCCGACTTATCATGAACATAGTCCAGCATAAGATGTTAAGGGATAAGATGCATTTCATAGATAAAGCGTGACTGTCACTCACTGTATTTTCTAGACCATATGACGCACATTTTAAGAACACAATTCGTGCTAAATATTGTGTGCGTCTTATAGACCAGAGGCAGCCGCCGATCATGTATGCTTACCATGCATCTGCAACTGCCGCAACAGGTTTCAGCTGATCGTGGGGGTGCCAGGTGTCGGATCCCACCAATCTCATACTGATGATCTATCTTACAGATAGGTCATAAATTCATGTCCCAAATAACCCCTTTAAGGTAACTGGGAATTAATTCACCACCAAGATGGTGGGAGATTATGGGCCTGAAATGAAGTGACCGGTTACCTTTAATACATACATGAACACTCACACACATATACAACACACATATACACAGAAACGCAGACGCATGCACACTTACCTCAACACACAACATACACACAGACACACAGCACACATACTCACAGAACACACAACATACAGAGACACACAAAACATATAAAATACATACATGCACACACAACTTACAACATACAGACACACAAAACAAACAACATATATACATATACGCACAAACATGCACACTCACCTCAACACACAACATACCATACATACATACAGTATGTACACACAACACACATACATAAACACAACACACAATATACACAGAAACACACACAACATACAGTACATACACACACTCACCTCAGCACATAAACATAAGCACACACACCCCTTCAGTGCGGCAATGCTGGGCACACAAACACACACCCCATTAGTGCAGGGACACACAGACCATCACACAGCCACCCCTTTATTTCTGGGGTCACACACGCACATCCCTTTTTATTGCTGGGGTCACACAAACACACATACACACACCCCTTCAGAGCAGGGGCCATACACACAGCCCTTCACTGCTGCATTTCAGGGGACATGTACACCTCAGCACACACATACAAACATATACATGTATACTCAGCTCAACACACACACACACACACACACTCACCTCAGCACACAAGCACAAGTGCACACACCCCTTCAGTGCTGCAGTGTTGGGCACACAAACACACACCCCATTAGTGCAGGGACACACAGACCATCACACAGCCACCCCTTTATTTCTGGGGTCACACACACACATCCCTTTTTATTGCTGGGGTCACACAAACACACATACACACACCCCTTCAGTGCAGGGGCCATACACACAGCCCTTCACTGCTGCATTTCAGGGGACATGTACACCTCAGCACACACACACACTCACCTCAACACACACATACATAAACACACGCGCACACACCCCTTCACTGCTGCAGTGTTGGAGACACAAACACACACCCAATTAGTGTAGGGACGCACAAACTGTCACACAGCCACCCCTTTATTGCTGGGGTCACACACACACAACCTTTAAATGCTGGGGACAAGCACACAGCTCTTTACTGATGCAATTCAGGGGACATGTACATATGTGCACACACAGACACACAGACACACACACAGACACATACACACCCACTTACCTTCTATGCTGGACCCCAAAAAGTCTTCTCACTTGATACTTACAGGTCCTTGGATACTCCAACAATCTCAGAGCAGCCTGGGGAAGGTCAGGAATAAAAAAAAGCAGCTAATATTCATCTCGAGAAATCACGGTGATGAGGACGCCGTCCATACAGCGCACACTGCAGATCTCTTCCTGGCCCTGCTGTGCTGTCTGTGCTGTGCAGAATGCTGTGCAGCGAGTCCTCCTCCCTCTCCGATGTGACCCGATCCTCAGCGTTCAGTGAAGAGCTACCTACCTGGACTCGTCCTCTTCAGGCTGTGACACAAGATGGCTCAGGATCAGAACTTTGCACATTCTATAGCAATTGTGATGTCATGTGAGGTCTGTGATGTCCAGTACTCTGATGTCATACGCCTTGTGATGTCATCAGAACTGACACTACTGTTTTATGTATCAAGTTACAACTTCAATAGATAAATTAATTGGGTTATAATTTGTGACACCTATAAAAATGAACCTTTATTTTAGTCCATATCACCTACTGCTCTATGAGTTAGAGGAAAACATGAGGTTCCATATTGCATTCGCTGATCACAATGAACGGCAAGTTCCAAGTCTCTCCCTGATCCGACAGAAACAAAATAACTGACAACAGAGAATAATAGCATTTTACAGTTACACTTATGTTAGGAAAACCATTTTTTTCTCTGCATTAATGGCAAAGCTACAGAAAAATGGAGCCGCATGGAGTTGTTCTAACTGCTCCACCCCTGTATATATTGTATTAGAACATATAGATGGTCATAGAGTAATGAAAAAAATAAGTGTGTTACAATTTGAATTTTAAATATACAGTATATCACAAAAATGAGTACACCCCTCACATTTTTGAAAATATATTATATCTTTTCATGGGAGAACATTGAAGATCTGACATGTTGTAAAGTAGCCAGTGTACAGCTTGTATAACTGTAAATTTGTTGTGCCCTCTAAATATCTCGACATATAGCCATTAATGTCTAAACCACTGGTAGCAAAACCCTAAGTGAAAATGGCCAAATTGTGCCCAAAGTGTCAATATTTTGTGTGATCACCATTATTTTTAAGCACTGCCTTAACTCTCTTGGGCATGGAATTCACTAGAGCTTCATAGAATGCAACTGGAATCCTCTTCCATTCTTTCATGACGACGTCACAGAGATCTTGTGCTCCTCCACCTTCCCTTTGAGGATGCCCCACAAATGATCAGTAGGGCATAGATCTGGAGACAAGCTTTAACCTCAATTTCTTTAGCACGATAGTGGTTGTCTTGGAGATGTTTTTGGGGTCGTTATTATGTTGGAACACCGCCCTACGGTCCAGTTTCCGAAGGGAGGGGATCATGCTCTGTTCCAGTATGTCACAGTACATGTTGGTATTCATGGTTCCCTCAATGAACTGTAGGTCCCCATTGCTGGCAGCACTCATGCAGTGTGAGAGCAGGATTTATATATTTATCTATCCTGACTCCATTGTGGATATTCTACATGCATTTCCTTTTTTTCCAGAATGGAGTTTGAGTCTGTGTGCGTGTTTTGAGATAAGGAGTTTTAGGAATGACTAATGGACTTAGAAAAAACATAGGAAAGAAACAAAACTAAAAGTTGAAAAATGCACCTAAACTCTTCAACTGGGTGCAGACAGTATTACATTTAGCCAATGAGATGTATGTATGCTAATGCCAGCACTTTTTTTTAGAGATAAGCGGAACCAAGTGCGGCCACCTTTATAAAAGCTGAAGTTTGGTCAGTTTGCTGTTTTGGAGCATTTAGGCGTATGTTAAACTAGTTGTCCACAACAAGGACAACCCCTTCTCGATCTGAACGTTTGCCCCCCCCCCCCCCGAGAAAATAGAAACACGTATACTCACCTCCCATGCTGGTGCTGTTCCAGCGATGTCGGCCTTCTCATTCCCAGGGCTCATGTGAGCTTGTTATGAGAAGAGAGCCCTGCGCCCAATCACCGCTGGTGTTTGTCACTGTCCCCTGTGTGGTATTATCTGCAGTGGTGAGGCTAGCGCCCCTTGCCGGCCAGTGCACTAGCCAGAGCAGTATTAGGTGACAGCAAGGGACTTAGGTTTGTGACTGCGGCGGGGGGAAGGACCCCCTTGGGTCATTAGGGGAGTGCAGGGACAGGCTCAGATGGTGCCCATCCCCCATTTCCCTATCTGTAGGGCCTTCCTGTCCCCAATACCATCCCATTGTATGTGTGTTGCACTGTCCGCTGACCGACCACCCATTGGGTCACAATAAGTATCATGACATTGTCCATAAATGAGTGTCTTCTGTCCTACGGCTCTATAGCCTTACTTGTTGGTTTGGCATATATTTGAGTCACCCCCTACAAAAAATTGGGAAGGTTGGCAGATCTTCCAGGTACTGCCAAAACCTTCAAAGAAAGTTTGATATGATACCTTGATATCTGCGATGCAATGTTTTTTTAATAGAGAAATCCACATCTTCTTAATATAGAAAGGAGCTGTTAAGATCTATGGGCCGGACACAGATCTCCCTGAGAATCTGCCTCTAGAGCTAATATAAAAAAAGGGGACAGGGAGTAAAATTTTCTGTTATAGACTTTTTTTGTTTTATTATTTAGCTTCATATGTGTTTTTCAGTTTCTTATAAAGGAGAGGTATTTTAAAGGGTTTCTAATCATCTTGGTCCTCCTGCCTGGCAGACTACCTGCTTACTTTATTACACAGAGCACAGCAATCTTTGGCTGCCATGCACAGGGATGCTCAGTGTGGATTAAATATATTCCCTGATGACTATAATCCCATTACCTATGCCATTCTGAACTGAGAATAGTGACCACTGCCCCATTCAATATTTTCTGCAGTCTTTACTCTTAGGCCCAATTCTATGATGCTGAGTCATGGCTCATGGACAAGCCGTGAGACGGAGTACTCAAGGAGTCCGAGGTCAAGAGTCAAGCGGGTACGTTATAAACAGAGGGAAGAGACAAAGGCTTAGTCAGGCAATGGTCCGAGGTCAGAATACCAGGAACATAATGGATCAGAGCAAAGGCACTAGGCAAAATGGATGGTCAGAACGAGGTTCAAGTTTGGGTGGCAAAAAGATCGACAAGCAAAGCAGAAGGCACAGAGAAGCAAACTACACAGAGCTGAAACTACATCTTGCAGATATCTGGAACTGACTGCCCAGCTAAGTAGCTGGGCAATTGCATGAGACAGGGAACACTTGAAGGCGGCCCTGCACCTCTCAGTCTCAAATTGAACGGTTGACTTGCTAATCAAAACACCAGCAACTCAGCATGCCACTGCACCACAATGGACAAATGATCTGTCAATCAAAGTACTGACAGCTTCAGCATGCCCCTGCACCAGATTGGATGACTGAGCTGTCAATAACTGCATCCCAGACACACTGAAGGGTGGAGTCGTGACAGATTCAGATTTTTTTTAAGTCATTTTACCTCGATGTTCTTTACATCAAATTCTTCAAAACAACATACTTGGTTGCGCAAAAGTACAAATGCTGTAGCTTTTTTTTGCTAATATTTAGTGTGAAAAGTAACATTTTCAACTAAAATGTCACAAAATTTGCCCAAAAGTTGCAAGTGTACATAAAGTCACTCTAAGGCCTCATTCACATGTACAAAAACCTGTCGGAATGCTCACTCCAAGGGAAGAATCAAACATGTGACCAGTTCCATGAACCATGAACTGTCAGAGGTAGATAACAATCACATGCGAAAAATTAATGTGTGAATGAGCCTTATGGGAGATTGCTGTACATTTGTGCAATAATTTATCAACTTTTTAAAAAAAGTCACAAACCCATACATCAGCTGAAAATATCTGGAAGCCCCATACTCCAACTATAATAGCAAAACATATAAAAAAAAATCTTTCAAAACCTATAAAATAGACTTTTAAACAGGCAAAAATTAAAAGAAGACTAACGAGCAAATGAAAAATAAGCACAAAACACAAAAAATAGATGTCAGACAAAAAATATGCCTAAATGCACCAAAGAGCGCCACAGAAGAGTTGTCTCATTTTACAGAATGCGTTGTCATTTTGGTTACTGCTTAAGCAGAGTGCAGCAGCCAAGTCATCTCTACTATTGCGTACTGCTGGGCTCTGCGTAGATACTGCGGTAGTTAGCACCTATGCGATGCTAGTAGAAATGGCGCTTGACAGCCACTCAGTGAAGATTCTCTATGGACTTGTCCTGCTCTCCTGGATCCTATTGATCGATGAGAGAATTTACATTTTTTGCCAAATTAGAATTTGGTACCAGTGGCAACTTTCCCCACGCCGCACCCCAAAATACGCCACTGACCCGACCTCAGAGCAATGTTTTTTTTAATTCATGCGCAAGCGAAAGATAATATTTGGTTTTGCGGTAATATTCCCCGATAAGGTGGGATCATTAGTGAGGAACACCCAATATTTAGTCAGAGTGTCTCCTCTAAATTAATGAGATTGGTTATATGTAGTTATGAAACTGTATTTGATGTTTTTCTTTAGTTCCATATCATTGTCCACTGTTGATAAGATTGCGTCATTCAGTTTCCCTAGGCAGTCGTTCTGATCCAGTCAAAATGTAGGTTTGAAAGCATCGTCTATTATCCCATTAAGATACTTCTTTGCTCTAAAGATAATTTTTTTAAATTTGTGTTTCTTTTACGAAGTCGTCAATTGTTGTCCAATTTTTTCATATTCTCTTGTACTGGCTATAAGGAATATTGGTAATCCATTTCAGATAGTGGCCACTGCTGAATTCAAGATAACTATTCATATGGACACTTTTGAGACACGTCGAAGTCTATATAGTCTCTTGGTCTTCCTTGTATATATTTAGATCTTGAAATTCAATCCCTGATGAGAAGAAACTATGCAAAAATTCTAGAACCCCGGAGATCTTAGCGCAAAGGTTTCTGCTTTGTCAGGATTTCCTGTCCATATAATGAACAGGTCATCTATATATCTCCTATAATAGAGGATGTGGCCCACAGGCAGGGCAGGGAACAAGCAACGTGCAGGGAAATAGTCGCATAAATAAATGCGGGTAGAGCAGCAGCCATCGGAGAGAACTTGTTAACCATTACCAGTGTTTTGCTTGAAGCCGCACAACTTACCCAGCACTCATGAGCACCCCCCACCGAGTTTGGTGTTGTCCATTTTTTCTTTTTTCTTTCATTCTCTATGGGGCTGCCAAAAAAGTCTGTGCACTGCATGGCAGCCTCATATAGAATGAAAGGAGCAGGGTTTGAGTATGTGCACAACCCCTTCATTTTAAAGGGGATAAAGGTTCCTCTAGATTGAAGCTTGTTTTCACTGGGCAACTCCTTTAATTTTTCACACACAGATTTTTGGTAAATAAATGATGACCCAGTATAACTTGTTATGTGTTCTCTTTCACGTGAGGTTGTATTGACCTCATTTTATATCTTCAATGGACCAAACTTAAAAAAAATATCCTGAATATAACACAATAGAATTATGTGGAAAATATTGGGTTCTTCACAATTCAGGGTACCGTGTTCTTATGAGATCTTTTTCCTGAAGGTATGTGGCCCTCAGATTCTTTATCACCATGCAATCTGAAAAGCCAATGTAGACTAAGAGTGGCCACCACTGGACACACACCATGATGCAGAAAGGACTAGCAATTTGTCCCTCCAATTGTGTGGGTACTTATTGCTTAGGGAATGTCAGAGTTCATTTCTCCTTTCTGAGAGTCCGAAGAATAATAATCTGGTGTTACTGCATTCCTGCTGCTCCAAGTTACTAGCACTTGGTTCTCTTATAGAGATAGACCCTTGTATAAACTCACTTAGACTTGAATTATAAAAGCCGCTAGTCCGGAACAGGACTCTGGTTGTGTACGGTAATGGTGGCATACATGGTTTGACCCTACGTGTCGGTAGGAAAGAATTTCAGTAGTGACCTAATAACTGCAAGGACCGACGGAGATGTTGGACCAAGGTAAACAAGTGGCTACAGAATGGTTGGTAAATGTGGTCATTCCATGGGAACAGTGGCCACTGATGACTGAGGCCTCCCTCCTGCTTTAGTCCTGGAGCCCCCGGCTACTTGTCGAACATCTTTTTCCCGTTTTTTCCTTTTACACAAGACCCTGTGTCTCCTGTATTCTGCTGCTGTGTCCCGGTCTTCAGTCTTCTCTCTGTAGTATGTTGTGTAGGACGTACTGTATGCAATGTTAATTAGTTAGACTGAGCCCTAGAACAAGTGTAATGTATTTTGATACCTGAGCTGACATTATGACACCTGCTCTCTGTATAAGGAGCCTCCTATACTTCTAGGTCTAGTTGTGGAATATCCAGAGTAGTAGTGATCACTCCCATCATTGTCACAGTGTAAAGTGAAATCCAGGAAAAACCACACAGCACAACATATTTATAGAATTTTTTTTTTTATTGGAATAGCAATAAGCAACATTGTAATGAAAATATTACTGGCACTTTCAGAAATTAAACTATGGTCACAGTGACTCTCAGATTGGCCCTGATGGAGACCACTGAACGAACTGTGATCATTGGGGACCACCTGAGAGCCACTGGGACCCAAAGATCCAGAGGAAGGCAAAGAAACCCCCCCAAAGAGTTCTGCTTCAGGGGGGAAAAAAATTCCTTCCTGACCCCATTGCTGGCGATCGGATATTTCCCTGGATCTCGTGTCCTGCTGCATATTGCTGTATATAACATCGGGTTACGTCATGTGAACAGCGGCCAAATGGCTGTCGGCTGAGCACTCCTCCAATATGATAAAATCTACGATGGAGGCTCCCAATAGGGCTTCTAACAAAGAGGTGAAATCAGCCAAATGTGTATAAGAGCTGGCGAGTGATAAAGGAGACAATGGCTGGTAGGTAATAAATCATTATCTGTCTTTTCAGGAATGTTTGTTTAACAATATAGGAGGTTACGACTGGTAGATAAAAACCACAGAGCTTCACGTCCTCCCTGCTGCTCCAGTCTGGATCTTCAGCACTTCCTGTGGTCTATTCTGACAGGCTGCAGCGGTGATGGCTCAACTACAGCAGACATCATTGCTGCAGCCAATCACTGAGCTTAGAAGCTCTGCCGGCATGGGCCACGGAGCCAAGTGATTGGCTGCAGAACTGCAGTCATGACGTCACACCTGAAGCCAGTGACTGAAGATCAGAGGCAGCAGTGACGAGCCAGAACTGGAGCAGCCGGAGGTAGGAAAGCTTCTTGTGCTATTATCACACATTACGGTAAAACCCTTTTAACCCTATAAGGACCGGGTGATTTTTTTTGTTTTTGCACTTCCGTTTTTTCTTCATAACGTTTTACATTTTCAGGAATGGGGCTGTGTGAGATCTTATTGTTTGCACAAGAACCAACGTTTATATTGATATTATTTTGGGATATGTAAGATGTTTTAATCACCTATTTTTACATTTTTATCTCTTGTTGCAATGGCGGAAAGACTGTAGTTCTGGCATTTTATTTTATTTTCTAGCTAGGTCGTTTACCGATCTGACTAATTTATTTTATATTTTGGTAGATCTGACTTTTACAAATGCAGCAATATCACATATTTGTATTTTTGTTATATATATATATTTGTAAATTTTGTAATGGGGGAAAACGGGTGATTTCAACTTTTTATTTTTTTCATATTTTTTACTTTTCATTGTATTTGTTAGTCCCCTTAAGGGACTTGAACCTTCGATCATCTGATTATTTGTGCTACATACAGCATTGCTATATATTTCAGAAATCACAATCTTCTATAAACAGCAGCCACAGGCAGCTTTCACAGGAGTACAGTGGTGACAGTCACAGGGATCCTCAGCGATCACGTCACAAGTGCGCCGATGATGGCGCGTCCCCCTGCCGGTGAGCATTAAATGCAGCTGTCACAGATTGACTACGGCATTTTACAGGTTAACAGCGGTGGGTGGATCTTCCTTCCACCCGCCGCTGATAGAAGCTTATGATGGCTGAATAACACAGCCATCATCTGCTGATAAAGATGGGGTTCAGCGTGCGAGCCGGCGTGAAAGGTGGGGAGCCAACTTATGATGAACATAGTCCAGCATAAGATGTTAGGGGATAAGATGCATTTCATAGATAAAGCGTGACTGTCACTCACTGTATTTTCTAGACCTTATGACGCACATTTTAAGAACACAATTCTTGCTAAATATTGTGTGCGTCTTATAGACCAGAGGCAGCCGCCGATCATGTATGCTTACCATGCATCTGCAACTGCCGCAACAGGTTTCAGCTGATCGTGGGGGTGCCAGGTGTCGGATCCCACCAATCTCATACTGATGATCTATCTTACAGATAGGTCATAAATTCATGTCCCAAATAACCCCTTTAAGGGAAATGGGAATGAAGTCACCACCAAGATGGTGGGAAATTATGGGCCTGAAATGAAGTGACCGGTTACCTTTAATACATACATGAACACTCACACACATATACACAGAAACGCAGACGCATGCACACTTACCTCAACACACAACATACACACAGACACACAGCACACATACTCACAGAACACACAACATACAGAGACACACAAAACATATAAAATACATACATGCACACACAACTTACAACATACAGACACACAAAACAAACAACATATATACATATACGCACAAACATGCACACTCACCTCAACACACAACATACCATACATACATACGTACACACAACACACATACATAAACACAACACAAAACATACACAGAGACACACACAACATACAGTACATACACACACTCACCTCAGCACATAAACATAAGCACACACACCCCTTCAGTGCGGCAATGCTGGGCACACAAACACACACCCCATTAGTGCAGGGACACACAAACCATCACACAGCCACCCCTTTATTACTGGGGTCACACACACATCCCTTTGTATTGCTGGGGTCACACAAACACACATACACACACCCCTTCAGTGCAGGGGCCATACACACAGCCCTTCACTGCTGCATTTCAGGGGACATGTACACCTCAACACACACATACAAACATATACATGTATACTCAGCTCAACACACACACACACACACCTCAACACACACATACATAAACACACGCGCACACATCCCTTCAGGGCTGCAGTGTTGGAGACACAAACACACACCCAATTAGTGTAGGGACGCACAAACTGTCACACAGCCACCCCTTTATTGCTGGGGTCACACACACACACACAACCTTTAATTGTTGGGGACAAACACATAGCTCTTTAATGATGCAATTCAGGGGACGTGTACATATGTGCACACACAGACACACACACAGACACATACACACCCACTTACCTTCTATACTGGACCCCAAAAAGTCTTCTCACTTGATACTTACAGGTCCTTGGATACTCCAACAATCTCAGAGCAGCCTGGGGAAGGTCAGGAAGAAAAAAAATGCAGCTAATATTCATCTGGAGAAATCACGGTGATGATGAGGACGCCGTCCATACAGCGCACACTGCAGATCTCTTCCTGGCCCTGCTGTGCTGTCTGTGCTGTGCAGAATGCTGTGCAGCGAGTCCTCCTCCCTCTCCGATGTGACCCGATCCTCAGTGTTCAGTGAAGAGCTACCTACCTGGACTCGTCCTCTTCAGGCTGTGACACAAGATGGCTCAGGATCAGAACTTTGCACATTCTATAGCAATTGTGATGTCATGTGAGGTCTGTGATGTCCAGTACTCTGATGTCATGCGCCTTGTGATGTCATCAGAACTGACACTGCTGTTTTATGTATCAAGTTACAACTTCAATAAATAAATTAATTGGGTTATAATTTGTGACACCTGTAAAAACGAACCTTTATTTTAGTCCATATCACCTACTGCTCTATGAGTTAGAGGAAAACATGAGGTTCCATATTGCATTCGCTGATCACAATGAACGGCAAGTTCCAAGTCTCTCCCTGATCTGACAGAAACAAAATAACTGACAACAGAGAATAATAGCATTTTACAGTTACACTTATGTTAGGAAAACCATTTTCCCCTCACATTTTTGAAAATATATTATATCTTTTCATGGGAGAACATTGAAGATCTGACATGTTGTAAAATAGCCAGTGTACAGCTTGTATAACAGTGTAAATTTGTTGTGCCCTCTAAATACCTCGACATATAGCCATTAATGTCTAAACCACTGGTAGCAAAAGTGAGTACACCCTTAAGTGAAAATGGCCAAATTGTGCCGAAAGTGTCAATATTTTGTGTGATCACCATTATTTTCAAGCACTGCCTTAACTCTCTTGGGCATGAAATTCACTAGAGCTTCATACAGTTGTGGCCAAAAGTATTGACACCCCTGCAATTCTGTCAGATAATACTCAGTTTCTTCCTGAAAATGATTGCAGTCACAAATTCTTTGTTATTATTATCTTCATTTAATTTGTCTTAAATGAAAAAAACACAAAAGAATTGTCCTAAAGCCAAATTGGATATAATTCCACACCAAACATAAAAAGGGGGTGGACAAAAGTATTAGCACTGTTCAAAAAATCATATGATGCTTCTCTAATTTGTGTAATTAACAGCACCTGTAACTTACCTGTGGCACCTAACGTGCTGGCAATAACTAAATCACACTTGCAGCCAGTTGACATGGATTAAAGTTGACTCAACCTCTGTCCTATGTCCTTGTGTGTACCACATTGAGCATGGAATAAAGAAAGAAGACCAAAGAACTGTCTGAGGACTTGAGAAACCAAATTGTGAGGAAGCATGAGCTATCTTAAGGCTACAAGTCCATCTCCAAAGACCTGAATGTTCCTGCGTCTACCGTGCGCAGTGTCATCAAGAAGTTTAAAGCCCATGGCACTGTGGCTAACCTCCCTAGATGTGGACGGAAAAGAAAAATTGACAAGAGATTTCAACGCAAGATTGTGCGGATGGTGGATAAAGAACCTCGACTAACATCCAAACAAGTTCAAGGTCCGAGGGTACAACAGTGTCAACCCATACTATCCGTCGGCGTCTGAATGAAAAGGGACTGTATGGTAGGAGACCCAGGAAGATCCCACTTCTTACCCCGAGACATAAAAAAGCCAGGCTGGAGTTTGCCAAAACTTTCCTGAGAAAGCCTAAAACGTTTTGGAAGAATGTTCTCTGGTCAGATGAGATAAAAGTAGAGCTCTTTGGGCAAAGGCATCAACATAGAGTTTACAGGAGAAAAAAAGAGGCATTCAAAGAAAAGAACACGGTCCGTACAGTCAAACATGGCGGAGGTTCCCTGATGTTTTGGGGTTGCTTTGCTGCCTCTGGCACTGGACTGCTTGACCGTGTGCATGGCTTATTAAGTCTGAAGACTACAAACAAATTTTGCAGCATAATGTAGGGCCCAGTGTGACAAAGCTGGGTCTCCCTCAGAGGTCACGGGTCTTCCAGCAGGACAATGACCCAAAACACACTTCAGAAAGCACTAGAAAATGGTTTGAGAGAAAGCACTGGAGACTTCTAAGGTGGCCAGCAATGAGTCCAGACCTGAATCCCGTAGAACACCTGTGGGAGATCTAAAAATGGCAGTTTGGAGAAGGCACCCTTCAAATATCAGGGACCTGGAGCAGTTTGCCAAAGAAGAATGGTCTAAAATTCCAGCAGAGCATTGTAAGAAACTCATTGATGGTTACCGGAAGTGGTTGGTCGCAGTTATTTTGGCTAAAGGTTGTGCAACCAAGTATTAGGCTGAGGGTGCCAATACTTTTGTCTGGCCCATTTTTGGAGTTTTGTGTGAAATGATCAATGTTTTGCTTTTTTTTTTTGTATTTTTTCATTTAAGATAAATTAAATGAAGATGATAATACCATAGAATTTTTGATTGCAATCATTTTCAGGAAGAAACTGAGTATTATCTGACAGAATTGCAGGGGTGTCAATACTTTTGGCTACAACTGTAGATTGCAACTGGAATCCTCTTCCATTCTTTCATGACGACGTCACAGAGCTGTTTGATGTTAGAGATCTTGTGCTCCTCCACCTTCCCTTTGAGGATGCCCCACAGATGGTCAATAGGGCGTAGATCTGGAGACATGCTTGGCCAGTCCAGCGTCTTTATCCTCAATTTCTTTAGCGTGGCGGTGGTTGTCTTGGAGATGTTTTTGGAGTCGTTATCATGTTGGAATACTGCCCTACGGTCCAGTTTCCGAAGGGAGGGGATCATGCTCTGTTCCAGTATGTCACAGTACATGTTGGTTTTCATGGTTCCCTCAATAAACTGTAGGTCCCCATTGCTGGCAGCACTCATGCAGTGTTAGAGCAGGATTTTTATATATTTATCTATCCTGACTCCATTTTGGATATTCTACATGCATTTCCTTTTTTCCAGAATGGAGTTTGAGTCTGTGTGCGTGTTTTGAGATAAGGAGTTTTAGGAATGACTAACGGGCTTAGAAAAAACATAGGAAAGAAACAAAACTAAGGGTTGAAAGATGCACCTAAACTCTTCAACTTTTAGAGATAAGCTGAACCAAGTGTGGCCACCTTTATAAAAGCTGAAGTTTGGTCAGTTTGCTGTTTTGGAGCATTTAGGCGTATGTTAAAGTAGTTGTCCACAACAAGGACAAACCCCTTCTCGATCTGAACGTTATAAACAGAGGGAAGAGACAAAAGCTTAGTCAGGAAATGGTCCGAGGTCAGAATACCAGGAACATAATGGATCAGAGCAAAGGCACTAGGCAAAATGGATGGTCAGAATGAGGTTCAAGTTTGGGTGGCAAAAAGATCGATAAGCAAAGCAGAAGGCACAAAGAAGCAAACTACACAGAGCTGAAACTACATCTCGCAGATATCTGAAACTGACTGCCCAGCTAAGTAGCTGGGCAATTACATGAGACAGGGAACACTTGAAGGTGGCCCTGCACCTCTCAGTCTCAAATTGAACGGTTGACTTGTTAATCAAAACACCAGCAACTCAGCACGCCACTGCACCACACTTGGCAAATGATCTGTCAATCAAAGAACTGACAGCTTCAGCATGCCCCTGCACCAGATTGGATGACTGAGCTGTCAATAACTGTATCCCAAACACACTGAAGGGTGGAGTCGTGACAGATTCAGATTTTTTTAAAGTCATTTTACCTTTCTTTTCATGTGGTATTCCTCGATATTCTTTACATCAAATACTTCAAAACAACACACTTTGTTTTGGTTATTTTTAGTGCTTTTTTTGTAAATTTTTAGTGCAAAAGGTAACATTTTCGGCTAAAATGTAACAAAATTTGCCCAAAAGTTGCAAGTGTACATAAAGTCACTCTGAGGCCTCATTCACATGTACAAAAACCTGTCGGAATGCTCACTCCAAGGAAAGAATCAAACATGTGACCTGTTCCATGAACTGTCAGAGGTACAGGTGTTATCTGTGAAAAAATGGATAACAATCACATGCGAAAAATTGATGTGTGAATGAGCCTTATGGGAGATTGCTGTACATTTGTGCAATAATTTATCAACTTTTTTAAAAAGTCACAAACCATACATCAGCTGAAAATTTTTGGAAGCCCCATTATCTAACTATAGTAGCAAAACGTATAAAAGAAAATATTTCAAAACCTATAAAATAGACTTTTAAACAGGCAAAATTAAAAGAAGGTGGATGGCGCGTCCGCACAGCACAGCACCGGCGCCAAGTGTAGCCGTCTATTTATAGCTGTACCAGCCACAAGCAGAGGGATTAATCTCCTATTAGAACGTCAATCTATGAAATACTCTAAGAGAGGTACATTGATGAAGGTCTAACCTGAGACTGAAACGTCAATATTGTATGTACTCTCTTTCAATTAAATCTCACTTTCATTTGACCACGTGTGTGCCAAGTTTATCTACAATGATGTTATTGCTTATGACTGTTCGGTTCAGTATACTTCTTTCGATGTTGCATTAGAATTACTACGCAAATTTGGTCACAATGCTCTTATGGCAAAATCAGATATAAAGTCAGCTTTTTGAATTTTACCAGTTAATCCAGATGGGTTCAATTCCCTTGGTTTTTCTTTTCAAAATAGATTCTTTTTTGATAGATGTCTCCCGATGGGTTTTGCCCTTTCATCTTTTTATTTTGAGTCTTTTTCTACATTTCCTCAATGGGTAGTGGAGTTTGAGTTTCTTTTTTTTTTTTTTGAATCAGATATTTTTATTAAACCATCAAAATTGTGCATAAACAATAAAAGGAATAGTTTGTTTTCAGCAATATACAAATACACAATACTTTTTTTTTGTTAGAAAACTTATTTAGTCCCAAACCAAACTCCCACCCCCCTTCCCCCCACCCACTAGAGACCTGTCAAGAGTCATCCCCCACTAAATTATCACATACAAAAGTACAAGAAGAGGAAGATGACTTGTCAAAAAATATTTCCATAGGGGCAAAAGGTCTTCAGGTCACATTGATTCAAGCCACGGGCTCCACAACCTGTCAAAGAGGTCCATCTTGTTCCTCCTAACGTAGATACTCTTCTCCAAAGCAATGATATGGTCCACTTGCTTCATAAAGTCTCTCCTTGTTGGTGGCTCTTCCCTAATCCAGAATTTGGCGATCAACTTTCGCGCAATAAATAACAGTCTAGCTATAACCGTTTTATACAGCTTATCAGTTATTACCTCCTCCACATAGCCCAAAACACATACCAGAGGATCCCGAGGCACATTACAACTATATGCCAAACCCACTTTATTCAACACCACCACCCAAAAGGAGGACAGCCTGGGGCACTGCCACAACATATGAAGGATGCCCGCTTCGGACTGCGAGCATCTAGGGCATTCTGAATTAGGCCTTAATCCGGCTTTAAATAACATGTCTGGGGTTCTGTAAGCCCTATGAATGACAAATAATTGTGACAGCCTACCAGGCTCACTCATTGATATCTTGGGCACATAATCCAATACTGATTCCCATCGGTCATCATCAATCGCCCCCAGGTCAGCCTCCCATTTCGCCCTTGCTCTAATAGGGTGCTCCGCCAGAAAAGAAAATAGAAGGAATTCATATATTCCCGAAATCACCCCCTTCGTGCCTCCCCCTTCAAGGATAAAATCCAGCATAAGATCCACCTGGATTTCAACAGGCCCTCTCTTACACTGTGCCCGGTACGCATGAGAAAGACGACGGTATTGGTACATCTCAGACTCCGGGAGTAAAAATTCTTCTTGCAATATCTCAAAGTCTCTAATTCTACCCTGATGTAAAATCTGGCCCATCCGAGAGATGCCTGCCTCCCTCCAAATATGAAATCCCTCCATCTGTCTAAACTCCTGTAGGACACAGTTGTTCCAAATGGGTGAGAATCTAGTGAGTGCCCGTACACCCCTAATTCCTTTAACTTTATCCCACACCTTGTGAATGAGCCTTACAGTGCAAAATTTAGAACCTTTCTCACGGAAATGTCCCCCCTCTAGGCCCTCACTCAACACCTTTGTCCCAATCAATGATCTCAGGCTACAAGGTGCCCGCATCCCACCTGACCCATCTCCCCATCCCTTGAAATGCTGACACTGTGAGGCCAAAAAATACAACCACGGATTGGGCAATGCCACCCCTCCCTCCGTCTTTGGTCTCTGTAGGGTTTCCTGTTTAAATCTGGGGCTCTTCCCACCCCAGATCAGCTCACCAAACAAAGATCTAATCCTCCGAAACCTATTCTGCGATATCCATATAGGGGAATTGTGCAACACATAGAGTAACTGCGGCATCACAATCATCTTTATCAGGTTTATCCTACCAATTACCGATAAGTGTAGCTTTTTCCACGCCTGGACCTTGGTACGTATCTTACGCAGAAGAGGTGCCAAATTCAGTTCCTCAAAGCTAGTCAGAGGGAGTGCGATCTGAATCCCCAAGTACTTAAATTTCTCAACTAGCCTCAACCTTGTGACAGAGTCCCCCCCATCACCGTCCCCACTATCCCCATCTATCAACATCATATTCGATTTGTCCCAATTGATCCTTAAGCCCGAATAACTCCCGAATTCCTCAATAATGGCCTCCGTCTTTACCAAGGTCCCCTCGGGATCCTCCAAGAAGAGCAGGATATCATCAGCGTATAACGCTACTTTTTCTTCTGCCTCCCCGTACATAAAACCCTTCACCTCCCGGGACCCTCTGATCTTTGCGGCAAGGGGTTCCACCGCCAAGGCGAAGAGCAGCGGGGACAGAGGGCAGCCCTGTCTAGTACCTCTAGATAAAGAGAAAGTCTCAGAGAGAGCGTCATTCACTCTAATTTTGGCCACCGGAGAAGAGTACAACAGCCGCACCCATGAGATAAATTTAGGTCCAAACCCCATTCGTTCCAGTACTGACCACAAATAACTCCACTCCACGCAATCAAAAGCCTTATGAGCGTCCAAGGATACCACAACCCGTTTGCCAACATTGTCAGAAGGGATTTGCAAATTTAAAAATAACCTTCTCAGATTAAGTGCCGTTGATTTATTGGGCATAAAGCCTGACTGATCCGGGTGAACCAGTCTGTCAATCACCCTAGATAACCTGTTTGCCAGAGCTTTTGCCAGTATCTTAATGTCAGCCGTCAAAAGTGAGATTGGTCTATAGGATTCTGGTAATTGTGGGTCCTTGTCGGCCTTAGGGATAACGACCACGATAGCCTCTCTCATTGAAACAGGTAACTCCCCTCTTTCCAATGACCTATTATACACCTCCGACAGTTTGGCCAACAAAGTTTCTTTCAATACCTTGTACATCTCAGCTGGAATACCATCCGCCCCCGGAGCCCTACCCCCAGCAACCCCCGCCAAAGCGGCCCCCAATTCTTCCTCCCCAATCGGCTCCTCCAACAACTCACAGTCTTCTTTGCTCAACCTAGGCAGGTCAATCCCCTCCAAGTAGCCCGTCATGTCCTCAGCCCCCCTGTCCACACTTGAAGTATATAGCTTATTGTAGAATTTCCTAAACACTTCCAAAATCTGCTCCCCCTGAGTAACCAATATTCCATCTTCCCTCCTAATGGAGTAGACATGAGAGGAGTCCCTCTGTGCAGACGCCACAACCGAAAGTAAATGCCCCACCTTTTCCCCCTCTGAATAGAAAGACGCTTTTTGAAAGGCCCGCAATCTCTCCGCCCTTCTCAAATATAATTGATTGACCTCCTCTTGGGCCTTCCTCATCCGACTCTGAGACTCCTTAGTACAATGGGCCCCCAATGCTGCCTCAGCTGCCTTCAGTTCTTCCAGAATAGCTTGATCCTGTACTCTAGTCCTAGTCTTGTGTCGTGAAATGTCACGAAACAGAATCCCCCTTAAATACGCCTTCATGGTGTCCCATACTACGTGGCATTCCGCACTCCCGTCATTAATCCTAAAAAACTCCTCTATTTCAGCCCCCACCCTTTCCATGTCCAAGAGTTGTAACCAGGAGGGGTGAACCTTCCATCCCATCTTCCGTGAACCAACCTGTTCAGATAATTTTAATGAGACCCGAACTGGACTATGATCTGATAGAATCCTGGGATTATATTCCACCTCACTTATCAATTCGTTCATCCCATCATTGCCCATGGCGACATCGATACGAGACATAGAACCATACGTGGTCGAGTAACAGGAATAAGAATAAGTATTAGCGTTTCGAACCCGCCATAAGTCAATCCAGCCTATTTCTCTAAGGTAATTCCCAAAAGGAGTGCCATTACCGTCCCTACGTAGCGGAGCGTGATTACTCTTATCCCAATGGTCGTCGGCAATATTGTTCACATCTCCAACCACCAGAAGAGGAACCCCGACCCACCCTCTCATATGCTCCAAAATCTCTTGAATTTTCTTACCAGAATACGGCGGGGGTATATATATTGAAACAATGCAAATCAGACGGTTAAGAATTTTACACACCAAAAGGACATACTGACCATCTTTATCAATTTTAACCTCAACTTCCTCAAATGGAGTACTAGTATGGATCAAAACAGACACCCCCCTTGCATAATTAGAGAAAGTCGAGTGATATGCCCTGCGCACCCATTTTTTCTGTAACATATCTACTTTTTCCTCCACTAAGTGAGTTTCTTGCAGGCATATCACCGAGGGCCTCTGTTTCACTAAGTACTGAAATATTGCCGCACGTTTAGTAGCGTCCGCTAGCCCCCTAACATTCCAACTTATAATATTAACCTTCCCTCCCATTTCCTTAGAAAAAGGTATAAAATAAGAATCGTCTCTCCCAGGTCTCCCCCAATGCCCTCCTCCCCCCCCTTCCCACTCCCCCACCCCCCATCCCAACAACTAACCCAACCTTCCCCATCTAAAACTCAAGATAACTCAGATACTCAGAACTTTCTTTCTCTATATGAGAACCGAGGGCACTTAGTATACCCTAGAACTAAGTCTTTTGCCGTCCATCTCTTCCCCCCACACCGCGACCAATATGAAATATTCATTACGCCGCCGAACATAATACTGTAAACGTTAGGTGCAGTTGAACCATCTGCAACAGTAACATTCAGAAAGGACCCCTCCAACGAAGAGAGGCAGAACCAGCAGAGTCACAATCCTTCCGAAACAGTCTTAACGGTTCCGCTCAGTGCCAATCTTCTTGGCGTTGGTGTCCAGCCATTGCATCGCCTCCTCCGGATTTTGAAAAAATTGAACACGGTCCAGCGCCACCACCATAAGCTTAGCTGGGTAGAGCATTGAATATTTTAGGTCCAGTTCACGGAGCCGTCGCTTGACCTCCCCAAACTTCATTCTAAGTTTCTGCACCGATGCCGAGTAGTCCGGATAAATGGAGATCCGATTCCCATTTATGCTCAGGCCATCACTCAGCCTGGCCTTTCTCAGTAAAGTCTCCCGATCACGGTAGTCCAGAATTTTTGCCAATATGGCACGAGGGGCCGAGCCGGGCGGCAGAGGGCGAGTGGGGACCCGATGAGCCCTTTCCACCGAGAAATGTTTGGTAAGGTCTGCTCCTCCCACCGAGTTCTTGAGCCATGTCTCAATATATTCAGTGGAATTATTTCCCTCCACCTTCTCCGGCACCCCAATTATTCTTAAATTGTTTCTCCGAGATCGGTTTTCCAAATCGTCTGTCTTAAATTCCAGCTCTGCAATTCGTTGAATATATTTCTTTTCTCTTTTTAACAGTTCGTTTGTCTGATCCTCCACACTGCCCACACGCTCCTCCACCACCTCCACTCTTTTCTCCACTTTGCGCATAGCAGAGTTAAGGGACTTTATTTCAACTGTCAGATCATCCACCCTCAGATTCAGCGCAGCCAAAGCAGATTTGCAGTGAATAACGACAGAGAAAATGTCCTGCAGTGTTGGTTCCCCCATCCTTGGCTGCTGTACCACATCAGAGTCATTGGTCTGCACAGGGCTAGCAGCAGGTGTCACACTTTCTGCACTGTGCGCTCCCTGCGCCCTCCCTGGGGAACATTGCACCTCCACTTCACCGGTCCCAGCGTCCCCTCCACTTTCTTGCCTCATCAGGGCTTCTTCCACCTCAAGTCCCTCTGGACCCAGCAGCAGGGCTCCCCCCTCCTCCGTGCGGGCAAATCGCTCCAGCCGGGCTATTACCTCCAGCCTCCGGCGGTATGTAGCGCTGGCCCTGGCCGCCTCCTCCTCGGCCACGGCGCCATCTTGAATTTTCGCGCCGGCTGCAGGCGCCGACTGTTTGCGGCGCGGCATCTCCGCTCCTCACCGCTTATCAACTCCGGAGCCTTCTTCCCCTCGCCGGGGACTTGCGGAGTCCCTCTGCCCGGTTTTCGGCGTTCGGCGGCGCCTGAAAGGGTAGGTTTAAGGAGCGGTGCAGGGAGAGAGACCCTTCGCACGTCCGCTCACATTCGTCGCTAGGCCACGCCCCCCGGAGTTTGAGTTTCTAGGTGGTGGTATGTTGCACTATCTAGATGATTTTTTGTTTATTGGTCCGGTAGACTCAGGTATTTGTCATTCTCTTTTAGTTAAATTTTTGGATGTGTGTGAACACTTTGGCGTTCCTATTGCGAAAGACAAGACGGTAGCTCCTTGTACTTCATTAGAGTTCTTGGGTATTTTAATAGATTCTCATAGCATGTCTTGTTTGTTACCTCCTGAGAAACTGTCTAAATTACAATCTGCTATTTCTCGTTGTTTGATGTTAGATAAAATTACTCTGAAAGAATTGCATTCCTTGTTAGGTTGTTTAAATTTTGCGTTAAGAATTATTCCCATAGGCAGGGTGTTTTCCAGAAGACTATACGAAGCTACCGTTGGCTATTCTTCCCCGCATTCTCATATACGTCTTGGTAAGGAGTTAAAAGATGATTCAAAAGTATGGTTGAAGTTTCTGTCTAGTTTTAATGGTAGAACAATGTGGCAGACTTCGTTCGTAGCAGCAGAAGATCTGCGTTTATGTTTTTACTCTGACAAAGATTTTGGTTTTGGTGTATCACTTTCTTCATTTTGGGCTTCTGAGCCTTGGACGTCTTTTTGGCATCAAGATAAGGTTTTAAGTAACCAGACTGTTTTGGATTTATTCGCCATATTTTTATGTTTGCAGCTCTGGGGTGTTCTTCTCAAGGATAAACTAATTTTGTTTTTCTTCAGTAACCAAGGTTTAGTGTTGTGAAATCTGTTGTCGGGCTCCCTCCTGTGGTCATGAATGGTACTTCGGCTGGTTCTGTCCATGGACTTCCTCTGGTGGGTGTTTCTGAGTTTCACAGGTGACGAGGTTTTCGTTAGCTGCTGCTCTATTTAACTCCACTTAGATCTTTTCTCCATGCCACCTGTCTATGTTCCAGTATTGGTCTGTTCACTCCTGGATCGTTCTTGTGACCTGTCTTCCCATCAGAAGCTAAGTTCCAGCTTGTATTTCTTTGGTTTGCTATTTTTCTGTCCAGCTTGCTATTTAATTTGTTGTCTTGCTTGCTGGAAGCTCTGGGACGCAGAGGGAGCGCCTCCGCACCGTGAGTCGGTGCGGATGGTCTTTTTGCGCCTTCTGCGTGGTCTTTTTGAAGGTTTTTGTGCTGACCGCAAAGTAACCTTTCCTATCCTCGGTCTGTTCAGTAAGTCGGGCCTCACTTTGCTAAATCTATTTCATCTCTGTGTTTGTATTTTCATCTTTACTCACAGTCATTATATGTGGGGGGCTGCCTTTTCCTTTGGGGAATCTCTCTGAGGCAAGGTAGGCTTTATTTTTCTATCTTCAGGGCTAGCTAGTTTCTTAGGCTGTGCCGAGTTGCATAGGGAGCGTTAGGCGCAATCCACGGCTATTTCTAGTGTGTTTGATAGGTTTAGGGATTGCGGTCAGCAGAGTTCCCACGTCCCAGAGCTCGTCCTTATTATCAGTAACTATCAGGTCATTCCGTGTGCTCTTAACCACCAGGTCCATTATTGTCCTGACCACCAGGTCATAACAGTTTAGTCTTTGCAGTGAATACCTTTTCATCAAAAAATAAATGGGCTGCTCGGATCATTAGGCATATAGATTTTCTGTGTTTGGATTTTAATATTTGGATAAAGGCTTCTTTCTCCGCTAATGTGAGCAATAGTAATGCTGCATCTGTTTGTCACCGCCAGCTTTTTCTACTCAAGAGGGAGTCCTTGGAATTAGAAGAAAACAGAGCTTTCTGCCCGAAATGGATCTGGAATGTGATTCAGGATTAATTTCACACTTTATTGCTAGATCCTTGGCTGATAGAACATGGGCCGAATATTCGGCGGCATGGAAGCTTTGGATTAATTTTTGCTTGGTTGTGAATCACCCTCATGACAATTGTAATGTGGGGTTGGCCCTCAGTTTCTTAGAGCATCTAGTGAGAAAGGGTTTATCTTTTTCTGCCTTATCAAAAAACGTAGCTGGAGTTTCGTTTTTCCTAAAAAAAGATAGGTGTAAGGCCAATGTCTGATATATTTCAGGTTGGGCAATTTTTAAAGGGCTTTAAAAAGGCCCATTTTAAACCCGATGACTGGCGTCCTATTTCTTTTCAATTGCTCAAGGACCTTTGTTTATGTCTTTCATCGGTATGCATTAACGATTTTGAATCTTGCCTTTTTCCACAGCGTTTTCTTTAGCTTTTTTCGGAGCCTTACAGGTAAGCGAAATTGTATCTCAAAGGAAGTCTTTTCCTTCTGGTCTGTTTTTTCAGGATGTTAAACTCTTTGATTCTCATGTAATGTTATTTATCAGAAAATCGAAAACAGACCAGATGGGTAGAGGCTCTTCCTTACGTCTGAATGCTATTTCAGAGAAGACTATATGTCCCGTTTCCAATACTAGAAAATGGGTTTTATTAAGGCCCAAAGCCGATGGCCCATTTTTATACATTTTAACTAGACTGTGGCCCGATTCTAACGCATCGGGCATTCTAGAATATGCATGTCCCCGTAGTATATGGACAATGATGATTCCAGAATTCGCGGCAGACTGTGCCCGTCGCTGATTGGTCGAGGCGACCTTTAGGACATCATCGTCGCCATGGCAACCATTATGACATCTACGTCGATACTGTGCCCGTTGCTGATTGGTCGAGGCCTGGCAGCCTCCACCAATCAGACGCGGATTATCTACGTACTTTATGACATCATCGTCGCTGTGCCCGTCGCTGATTGGTCGAGGCCTAGCGGCCTCGACCAATCAGAGACGCGGGATTTCCAGGACAGACAGACAGACAGAAAGACAGACAGACAGAAAGACAGACAGACGGAAAAACCCTTAGGCAATTATATATATAGATGGTGAGCCTGCTACAATTTTTCAATTTAATTTTATTCTCAAGAAATGCCTAAAAGTGTTGAATTTGTCAGACCTAAAAATATCATTCCATTCTTTTCGTATTGGAGCGGCAACGGAAGCCTCTAGATTGGGTCTTCAGGATACCAGGATAAAAAGTATCGGCAGATGGGATTCGAATAGGTTTAGACTGTATGTCCGCCCTGATTTGTATCCCTCTTAACTTATGGTTCATTTTCTAGGTTTATTATCCGTATGGATCATCGGACACTCTTATGTCTTTTGGGCTGAGAAAAGGGCGAGTGTGAGAACCTATGCAGGGAATCTTTCCTTTAATACCTCTTTTCTTCGAGTTTTTTGGTTTAGCAGGCGTGGGATGCAATGGAAGAATTTGATAGACGACATGCGAAGATTGAAGTTAAGATGGCAAATACACAGGTGCAATAATACCGATAATGCAGCCACCCTACAATGAGGAATTGGCCGCTTGGTTCGCACAGGATGCATTATGGTAAGCCCGCTATATGGCGTCATTAATAGGCTTTGAGCCATATACTTTGCATTCCTGTGTGAACACGCCACATACAGACTATTTGTTTGCACAGGTGCACCAAACGCCTGTATACTGGTGTTTTTTTTGTCTAGTCCAGACTTAGTAATTTTACATTTGGGTGGCAATGATCTGGGGAAAATCAGCACCCTTAATTTGATTGCTTTGATGAGGAGGGATATCTCCATTTTGAAAGCGGAATTTTTTAATACCATTTTAGTATTTTCAGAGATTATTCCGAGGTTTTTTTGGTTTAGTAGCAATATGGTTTTTCTTGAAAAAATTCATAAACGGGTCAACTGGAATATGGAAAAGTTTATGTCTTTAACCGAAAGTTTTTCTTTCAGGCACTCAGATTTGGAGGAAGTTATCCCGGGCATGTATAGAGTGGATTTGGTTCATTTATCGGATGTGGGCCTGGATATTCTAAATTTAGATTTTCAGACCATTATTGAGAAATGGCTTTGGCGTTTTGGGGGGGCCTCGCCTCGTTAAGGCAAGGCGTTTGGGATAATCACCCGTTGAATTCGGGTGGATTTGGTGATGAGATTGGAGTAATATATTTATTTCAGTATTAAATTGGTTTATTCTTGATTATCAGATTGAAATATAATTTTACATGTAACTCAAAATAAACGCCACGGCCAATTTCTTCCAAATTAAATCTCTTGTCTCACGTGTTTTTATTGGGGTTTTTATAATGGGGCTTGTGTTACCATGCATTGTCATTTTGGTTACTGCTTAAGCAGAGTGCAGCAGCCAAGTTATCTCTACTATTGCATACTGCTAGGCTCTGCGTATATACTGCAGTAGTTAGCACTAGGGTTGAGCGAAACGGGTCGAACATTTTCAAAAGTCGCCGACTTTTGGCTAAGTCGGGGTTTCATGAAACCCGATCCGACCCCTGTGCGGGGTCGGCCATGCGGTACGCGACTTTCGCGCCAAAGTCGCGTTTCAATGACGCGAAAAGCGCCATTTCTCAGCCAATGAAGGTAAACGCAGAGTGTGGGCAGCGTGATGACATAGGTCCTGGTCCCCACCATCTTAGAGAAGGGCATTGCAGTGATTGGCTTGCTGTCTGCGACGTCACAGGGGCTATAAAGAGGCGTTCCCGCCGACCGCCATCTTACTGCTGCTGATCTGAGCTTAGGGAGAGGTTGCTGCCGCTTTGTCAGAAGCAGGGATAGCGTTAGGCAGGGTCCATTAACCACAAAACCGCTTGTGCTGCAGCGATTTGCACTGTCCAACACCACCCTCGGTGTGCAGGGACAGTGGAATTTTTTTTTTTTTTTTTTTTCCCCTCAGCGCTGTAGCTCATTGGGCTGCCCTAGAAGGCTCCCTGATAGCTGCATTGCTGTGTGTACGCCGCTGTGCAAACCAACTGCTTTTTTCAAAGCACAAATCCTCTTGTTCCTTCCTTTCTGCACAGCTATCTTTTTTGTTTGTCCACACTTTTTATTTCATTTGTGCATCAGTCCACTCCTTATTGCTGCCTGCCATACCTGGCTGAGATTACTGCAGGCAGGGAGATAGTAGCTGCCTGCCATACCTGGCTGAGATTACTGCAGGCAGGGAGATAGTAATTGTAGGACATTCCCTGTTTTTTTTTTTTTTTTTTTTTTGGTGGGAGATTAAGATTGGCAATTTGGCATTTCTGCTAGAGTGCCATCCCTGTGTGTGCCATCTCTCTCACATAGTGGGCCATAGAAAGCCTTTTCATTTTTCTGTATTTTTTTTTGTGGGGTGTATAAATTCTCCCTGATAAAAATACAGTGGGAGATTAATATTGGCCTTTGGGCTTGTGTGCCAGTCCTGAGTGTGCCATCTCTCTCACAAATAGTGGGCCATAGAAAGCCTATTTTATTTTTTTTTGGGTTTTATAAATTCTCCCTGAAAAAAAGGGAGATTAATATTGGCCTCTGGGCTTCTGTGCCAGTCCTGAGCGTGCCATCTGTGCCAGTCCTGAGCGTCCCATCTCTCTCACAAATAGTGGGCCATAGAAAGCCTATTTAATTTTTTTTTTGGTTTTATAAATTTTCCCTGAAAAAAGGGAGATTAATATTGGCCTCTGGGCTTGTGTGCCAGTTGTGAGCGTGCCATCTGTGCCAGTCCTGAGCGTGCCATCTCTCTCACAAATAGTGGGCCATAGAAAGCCTATTTAATTTTTTTTTTGGTTTTATAAATTTTCCCTGAAAAAAGGGAGATTAATATTGGCCTCTGGGCTTGTGTGCCAGTTGTGAGCGTGCCATCTGTGCCAGTCCTGAGCGTGCCATCTCTCTCACAAATAGTGGGCCATAGAAAGCCTATTTAAATATTTTTTTGGTTTTATAAATTCTCCCAGAAAAAAAGGGAGATTAATATTGGCCTCTGGGCTTCTGTGCCAGTTGTGAGCGTGCCATCTGTGCCAGTCCTGAGCGTGCCATCTCTCTCACAAATAGTGGGCCATAGAAAGCCTATTTAAATATTTTTTTGGTTTTATAAATTCTCCCAGAAAAAAAGGGAGATTAATATTGGCCTCTGGGCTTCTGTGCCAGTCCTGAGCGTGCCATCTGTGCCAGTCCTGAGCGTCCCATCTCTCTCACAAATAGTGGGCCATAGAAAGCCTATTTTATTTTTTTTTTGGGTTTCAGAAATTCTCCCTGGAAAAAAAAAGGGAGATTAATATTGCCCTTTGGGCTTGTGTGCCAGTACTAAGCGTTCCATCTCTCTCTCTCTCTCAGTCAGTGGGCCATAGAACGCATATTTTTGGTTTTATTTGTTTTCTAAATTCTCCCTGAAAAAATCATTTTATTTTATTTGGTTTCTAAATTCTTCCTGATAAAATCATATTTTTTTTATTATTTTTATTTCTAAAGTCTCCCTGAAAAAAAAAAAAAAAAAAAACAACCAAAAAAACAGTGGGAGATTAATATTGGCCTTTCTGCTTGTGTGCCAGTCTTGACTCCTGGGTGTGCCATCTCTCTCTCTCTCTCTCTCTCTCTCTCTCTCTCTCTCTCTCTCTCTCTCTCCAATTGTGGTCCATAGAAAGCCTATATTTTTTTTCCTTGATTTGGGTTCTAAAATCTACCAGAGAAAATAACTACATCAATCATTGGTAGAAAAATATTGGCCTCTGGGTTTGTGTGCCACTCCTGACTCCTGTGTGCGTCATCTCTCAGTCAGTGGGCCATAGAACGCCTATTTTTGGTTTTATTTGTTTTCTAAATTCTCCCTGAAAAAATTATTTTATTTTATTTGGTTTCTAAATTCTTCCTGATAAAATCATATTTTTTTTATTATTTTTTTTTCTAAAGTCTCCCTGAAAAAAAAAAAAAAAAACAGTGGGAGATTAATATTGGCCTTTCTGCTTGTGTGCCAGTCTTGACTCCTGGGTGCGTCATCTCTCAGTCAGTGGGCCATAGAACGCCTATTTTTGGTTTTATTTGTTTTATAAATTCTCCCTGAAAAAATCATTTTATTTTATTTGGTTTCTAAATTCTTCCTGATAAAATCATATTTTTTTTATTATTTTTTTTTCTAAAGTCTCCCTGAAAAAAAAAAAAAAAAAACAACCAAAAAAAACAGTGGGAGATTAATATTGGCCTTTCTGCTTGTGTGCCAGTCTTGACTCCTGGGTGCGTCATCTCTCAGTCAGTGGGCCATAGAACGCCTATTTTTGGTTTTATTTGTTTTCTAAATTCTCCCTGAAAAAATCATTTTATTTTATTTGGTTTCTAAATTCTTCCTGATAAAATCATATTTTTTTTATTATTTTTTTTTCTAAAGTCTCCCTGAAAAAAAAAAAAAAAAAAACAACCAAAAAAAACAGTGGGAGATTAATATTGGCCTTTCTGCTTGTGTGCCAGTCTTGACTCCTGGGTGCGTCATCTCTCAGTCAGTGGGCCATAGAACGCCTATTTTTGGTTTTATTTGTTTTCTAAATTCTCCCTGAAAAAATCATTTTATTTTATTTGGTTTCTAAATTCTTCCTGATAAAATCATATTTTTTTTATTATTTTTTTTTCTAAAGTCTCCCTGAAAAAAAAAAAAAAAAAAACAACCAAAAAAAACAGTGGGAGATTAATATTGGCCTTTCTGCTTGTGTGCCAGTCTTGACTCCTGGGTGTGCCATCTCTCTCTCTCTCTCTCTCCAATTGTGGTCCATAGAAAGCCTACATTTTTTTTCCTTGATTTGGGTTCCAAAATCTACCAGAGAAAATAACTCCATCAATCATTGGTAGAAAAATATTGGCCTCTGGGCTTGTGTGCCACTCCTGATTCCTGTGTGCGTCATCTCTCACTCAGTGGCCCATAGAAAGCATATAGTTTGTTACATTTGTTTTCTAAATTCTCCCTGCAAAAATCTATTTTTTTTTTTTTGGGGGGTTTCTAAAGTGTTCCTGAAAAAAATAAAAATAAAAAAAAAATAATAGTGTGACATTAATATTAACATTTGTGCTTCAGTGACAGTCCTGCGTGTGGGGCATCTCTCTAATTTGCAGCCACCAAAAAAAGAGTGTGTAACATTGGGCCTGATTTTCGCTGTGGTCTCACCAACCTGTAAAGGGGTAGCTAAATCATACAGAAGTTATAGCTCACCGTGTAAGTTGTGTGACTGCAACAAATAACGTTAGTTTGGTTACGTTTTTAAAACAATGAGGAAGTCTAGTGGAAGAGGTCGTGGCCGGGGGCGTTCATTGTCAGCTGGTAATGAGGGTAGTGGTAGTGGTGGAGCATCAGGTGGTCGTGGGGGAAAAAATATTGCACCTAAGTCTGGAGCTGTGGAGCCAGGTTCGTCGTCCGGCTACACAAGGCCTCGAACGCTCCCTTTTCTGGGATTAGGAAAACCGCTTTTAAAGCCGGAGCAGCAAGAGCAAGTTTTGGCTTATCTTGCTGACTCAGCCTCTAGCTCTTTTGCCTCATCTCGTGAAACTGGTAAAAGTAAAAGCAGCGCGTCGTTAGTGGATGTTCACGGTCAGGGACAAGTCACTTCCTTGTCCTCTTCAGCAAAAACAACAACAGAGAAGAATGCAGCAGGCGACACAACGGGTTACTCCATGGAGCTCTTTACACATACCGTCCCTGGCTTAGAAAGTGAAGCAGTTAACAGTCCATGCCCATTACAAATTGAATCTGACATGGAGTGCACTGACGCACAGCCACAGCCAGACTACTATGCTGGTCCTTTGACTCAGACCACAACATTGCCCTCGCAGGGTGCTGATCAAGAATCAGACCCTGATGAGACTATGTTGCCCCATCACGAACGCTATACCACCGAACGACACGGTGACACAGACGAAGTTGCGCAGGAGGTACAAGAAGAGTTATTAGATGACCCAGTTCTTGACCCCGATTGGCAGCCATTGGGGGAACAGGGTGCAGGCGGCAGCAGTTCTGAAGCAGAGGAGGAGGAGGGGCCGCAGCAGGCATCAACATCGCCACAGGTTCCATCTGCCGGGCCCGTATCTTGCCCAAAACGCGTGGCAAAGCCAAAACCTGGTGGAGGACAGCGTGGCCATCCGGTTAAAGCTCAGTCTGCAATGCCTGAAAAGGTATCCGATGCTAGAAAGAGTGCAGTCTGGCATTTTTTTAAACAACATCCAATTGATCAGCGCAAAGTCATCTGTCAAAAATGTTCTACTTCCTTAAGCAGAGGTCAGAATCTGAAAAGTCTCAATACTAGTTGCATGCATAGACATTTAACCACCATGCATTTGAAAGCTTGGACTAACTACCAAACGTCCCTTAAGGTTGTTGCACCCTCGGCCAATGAAGCTAGTCATCAACGCAACATCCCTTCCGGCAGTGTAGGACCACCATTTAGCGCACCACCTGCTGTATCTGTGCAGGTATCTTTGCCAGGCCAAAGCAGTCAGGGTCAGGGAATCACCAGTTTCGTAGTAGGAAACACTGCATCTAGGGCACCGGCGGCAACAATACCATCTCCCACCGTCTCTCAGTCTGCCATGTCCACCGGCACCCCCGCTAGTTCCACGATCTCCAGCTCTCCAGTCCAGCTCACCCTACATGAGACTATGGTTAGAAAAAGGAAATACTTAGCCTCGCATCCGCGTACACAGGGTTTGAACGCCCACATAGCTAGACTAATCTCGTTAGAGATGATGCCCTACCGGTTAGTTGAAAGCGAAGCTTTCAAAGACCTGATGGACTACGCTGTACCACGCTACGAGCTACCCAGTCGACACTTTTTTTCCAGAAAAGCCATCCCAGCCCTCCACCAGCATGTTAAAGAGCGCATCGTCCATGCACTCAGGCAATCTGTGAGCACAAAGGTGCACCTGACAACAGATGCATGGACCAGTAGGCATGGCCAGGGACGTTACGTGTCCATCACGGCACACTGGGTAAATGTGGTGGATTCAGGGTCCACAGGGGACAGCAAGTTTGGGACAGTTCTGCCTAGCCCACGGTCTAGTAAACAGTTGTCTGTAGCCGTTCGCACCCCCTCCTCCTCCTCCTCCTCGTCCTCCTGCAGAAGCAAGAGCTCGTCCACAGACCGCAGTCGCACAAACACTCCATCCGCACCTGCCACTGTTGCACACCAGGTCTCCCATTATGGGGCAGCTACTGGCATACGTCAGCAGGCTGTATTGGCTATGAAGTGTTTGGGCGACAATAGACACACCGCGGAAGTTCTGTCCGAGTTCTTGCAGCAAGAAACGCAGTCGTGGCTGGGCACTGTAGATCTTGAGGCAGGCAAGGTAGTGAGTGATAACGGAAGGAATTTCATGGCTGCCATCTCCCTTTCCCAACTGAAACACATTCCTTGCCTGGCTCACACCTTAAACCTGGTGGTGCAGTGCTTCCTGAAAAGTTATCCGGGGTTATCCGACCTGCTCCTCAAAGTGCGTGGACTTTGCGCACATATCCGCCGTTCGCCTGTACACTCCAGCCGTATGCAGACCTATCAGCGTTCTTTGAACCTTCCCCAGCATCGCCTAATCATAGACGTTGCAACAAGGTGGAACTCAACACTGCACATGCTTCAGAGACTGTGCGAACAGAGGCGGGCTGTTATGTTTTTGTGGGAGGATACACATACACGGGCAGGCAGTAGGATGGCAGACATGGAGTTGTCAGGTGTGCAGTGGTCGAAGATTCAAGACATGTGTCAAGTCCTTCAGTGTTTTGAGGAATGCACACGGCTGGTTAGTGCAGACAACGCCATAATAAGCATGAGCATCCCCCTAATGCGTCTGCTGATGCAAAGTTTGACGCACATAAAGGATCAGGCGTCTGCACCAGAGGAAGAGGAAAGCCTTGATGACAGTCAGCGATTGTCTGGTCAGGGCAGTGTACATGACGAGGTACCGGGCGAAGAGGAGGTGGAGGATGAGGAGGATGATGGGGATGAGTATATTTTTAATGAGGAAGCTTTCCCGGGGGCACGGGAAATTGGTGGCGTGGCAAGGCCGGGTTCTGGTTTTTTGAGGGACACAAGTGACGTAGATTTGCCTGCAACTGCCCCTCAACCAAGCACAACCGCAGATTTGACAACGGGAACTTTGGCCCACATGGCGGATTATGCCTTGCGTATCCTCAAAAGGGACACACGCATTACAAAAATGATGAACGATGACGATTACTGGTTGGCCTGCCTCCTTGATCCTCGCTATAAAGGCAAATTGCAAAATATTATGCCACATGAGAACTTGGAACTAATATTAGCAACAAAACAATCAACTCTTGTTGACCGTTTGCTTCTGGCATTCCCTGCACACAGCGCCCGTGATCGTTCTCACACGAGCTCCAGGGGCCAGCAGACCAGAGGTGTTAGAGGGGCAGAAATCAGAAGTGGCGTTGGACAGAGGGGTTTTCTGACCAGGTTGTGGAGTGATTTTTCTATGACCGCAGACAGGACAGGTACTGCAGCATCAATTCAAAGTGACAGGAGACAACATTTGTCCAGTATGGTTACAAACTATTTTTCATCCCTTATCGACGTTCTCCCTCAACCGTCATTCCCATTTGATTACTGGGCATCCAAATTAGACACCTGGCCAGAATTGGCAGAATATGCATTGCAGGAGCTTGCTTGCCCGGCAGCTAGTGTCCTATCAGAAAGAGTATTCAGTGCTGCAGGTTCAATACTAACAGAAAAAAGGACTCGTCTGGCTACCCAAAATGTAGATGATCTAACCTTCATTAAAATGAACCACAACTGGATTTCAAAATCTTTTGCCCCACCCTGCCCGGCTGACACCTAGCTTTCCTATGAAAAGGTCTTGCCTGTGGACTATTCTGAATGACTTTTCCAATCTCGTAATTTTCTTCACCTGATTGTCCAGCATACGACATGTTTCCACCTCACGAAATGGCCAAACTCCCCACACGGGGCCGTGCTATCGCCACTTTGCGCTTGGACCCTTGAGAGTGCTGTTTGTCTGAAGAGGTGGGTGTGGCCGCTTTTGGTCGACGGCACTGCCACTGGGTCCCTCATAGTACAATAAAGTGTCTCTGGCGGTGGTGGTGCGCACCCAACGTCAGACACACCGTTGTAATATGAGGGGCCCTGTGCCTGTACCGCCGGCCACAAGACAGTTCCCCCCCCCAGCTCAAACAGTGCTCTACCACTAGCAAAATTATCTCTCACAGCTTCACCAATGTGTAGTCTAGCCGCTGACATCCTTCAATGCCTGGCACTGACAATACCATTGTTTTGACATTTTTGTTATGTTAGGCCTTCGAAGCCTGTCTGCGGTCCCTTCTTTCTACAACTACTACACTGACCAGGCCACTGCTGGCCGTGTTACCCTGGAACCAATTTAAAAGTGCCTACAGTCAGCCCAATTTTGTTATGTTAGGCCTTCGAAGACTGTCTGCCGTCACTCCTTCCACTAGACTTCCACTGACCATACACTGCTGCCCATGTACCCCTGGAACCAATTTAAAGTGCCTACAGCCAGCCCAATTTTGTTATGTTAGGCCTTCGAAGCCTGTCTGCGGTCACTCCTTCCACTAGACTTCCACTGACCAGACCACTGCTGCCCGTGTACCCCTGGAACCAATTTAAAAGTGCCTACAGCCATGTGTTATTATTTTAGGCCTTCGATGCCTGTCTGCGGTCACTCCTTCCACTAGGCCTCCACTGACCACACCACTGCTGCCCGTGTACCCCTGGAACCAATTTAAAATTGCCTACAGCCAGCCCAATTTTTTTATTTTAGGCCTTCGATGCCTGTCTGCGGTCCATTCTTTCAACTACTACTACACTGACCAGGTCACTGCTGCCCGTGTACCCCTGGAACCAATTTAAAATTGCCTACAGCCAGCCCAATTTTTTTATTTTAGGCCTTCGATGCCTGTCTGCGGTCCATTCTTTCAACTACTACTACACTGACCAGGTCACTGCTGCCCGTGTACCCCTGGAACCAATTTAAAATTGCCTACAGCCAGCCCAATTTTTTTATTTTAGGCCTTCGATGCCTGTCTGCGGTCCATTCTTTCAACTACTACTACACTGACCAGGTCACTGCTGCCCGTGTACCCCTGGAACCAATTTAAAATTGCCTACAGCCAGCCCAATTTTTTTATTTTAGGCCTTCGATGCCTGTCTGCGGTCCATTCTTTCAACTACTACTACACTGACCAGGTCACTGCTGCCCGTGTACCCCTGGAACCAATTTAAAATTGCCTACAGCCATGTGTTATTATTTTAGGCCTTCGATGCCTGTCTGCGGTCACTCCTTCCACTAGGCCTCCACTGACCACACCACTGCTGTCCGTGTACCCCTGGAACCAATTTAAAATTGCCTACAGCCATGTGTTATTATTTTAGGCCTTCGATGCCTGTCTGCGGTCACTCCTTCCACTAGACTTCCACTGACCAGACCACTGCTGCCCGTGTACCCCTGGAACCAATTTAAAAGTGCCTACAGCCAGCCCAAGTTTGTTATGTTAGGCCTTCGATGCCTGTCTGCGGTCCATTCTTTCAACTACTACTACACTGACCAGGTCACTGCTGCCCGTGTACCCCTGGAACCAATTTAAAATTGCCTACAGCCAGCCCAATTTTTTTATTTTAGGCCTTCGATGCCTGTCTGCGGTCCATTCTTTCAACTACTACTACACTGACCAGGTCACTGCTGCCCGTGTACCCCTGGAACCAATTTAAAATTGCCTACAGCCAGCCCAATTTTTTTATTTTAGGCCTTCGATGCCTGTCTGCGGTCCATTCTTTCAACTACTACTACACTGACCAGGTCACTGCTGCCCGTGTACCCCTGGAACCAATTTAAAATTGCCTACAGCCATGTGTTATTATTTTAGGCCTTCGATGCCTGTCTGCGGTCACTCCTTCCACTAGGCCTCCACTGACCACACCACTGCTGTCCGTGTACCCCTGGAACCAATTTAAAATTGCCTACAGCCATGTGTTATTATTTTAGGCCTTCGATGCCTGTCTGCGGTCACTCCTTCCACTAGGCCTCCACTGACCACACCACTGCTGTCCGTGTACCCCTGGAACCAATTTAAAATTGCCTACAGCCATGTGTTATTATTTTAGGCCTTCGATGCCTGTCTGCGGTCCATTCTTTCAACTACTACTACACTGACCAGGGCACTGCTGGCCGTGTACCCCTGGAACCAACATCAGAAAATATAAAAATAAGTATTTTGCTTATAAAAAAGAAAATACTGGTGAGATATCAAATGCAGACATTTTAACATTAAAAACAAACACACAACTCTAATCTGGTACAGTACTAAAAATGGCCACCAGCTACAATTACTTTCTCCTGCAAGTAGTTAACTGAAAGTTTTTTTAAATTGAAAACACACATATGGCATCCACCGAGTGTTGTCCTGTCGCGTCTTCTTTATATTATTGCCGAGAAGATGCAAAATAATGAAAATAATAAAATCATTAATTACCAAAATAATAGAGAAAGTCAACACCACATTGCAAATAAACATTCATTCCAAATAAAGAAGCAGGGCGCGTCCGAGGGTGAGTATATACCTAATAAGAATATAATCACCCTCGGACGCGCAATGCTTATTTCCAACAGCCTTCCTTCCTAAGAATCAGCCCTTCCGTCGTGTAGAGAGACGTTGTGTTACACTCCAAGGTGTTCCCCAGGTTGCCTTTCCTGAGCTTCGATCTTCCGGCTCTCGTTTAGTAGTTCTTGGAAACTACTCTGCATTAGGCCTTCAAATTGGGTATGGGGTGTAGAGAGATGGTGTGTTCCACTCCAAGGTGTTCCCCAGGTTGCCTTTCCTGAGCTTCGATCTTCCGGCTCTCGTTTAGTAGTTGTTGGAAACTACGCTGCATTAGGCCTTCAAATTGGGTATGGGGTGTAGCGAGAGGGTGTGTTACACTCCAAGGTGTTCCCCAGGTTGCCTTTCCTGAGCTTCGATCTTCCGGCTCTCGTTTAGTAGTTCTTGGAAACTACACTGCATTAGGCCTTCAAATTGGGTATGGGGTGTAGAGAGAGGGTGTGTTACACTCTAAGGTGTTCCCCAGGTTTCCTTGCCATTGCTTCGGTCTTCCGACTCTCGTTTAGTAGTTGTAGAAAAGTACACTGCATTAGGCCATACAAAATGGGTATGGGGTGGAGAGAGATGGTGTGTTACACTCCAAGGTGTTCCCCAGGTTGCCTTTCCTGAGCTTCTATCTTCAGGCTCTCATTAAATTGTGGTTAAATGGAACAACTGCATTTGGCGTACTAGTTGGTTTGGGGCCTACTATCGGTGTCTGCCACTCCTTGCTGTTCTCCTCCACTGAACAAAGCTGTGCCGCCTGTTTACTACGGTTGCCAATTTTGAACTGCATTTCGACTACTTACTGATTTGGCCCTACTCTCTGTGTCAGCCTCTCATTCCAGTTGTCCTCCACTGCAATGCCCCCTGGTTATTCCTGTGTTACCAATTTTGAACTGCATTTAGCCCACTTTCTTCTTTGGGCCTATATCTGTGTTTCCACTTCATCGTGCCCATTGCCCAGCCAGTGATAGATGAGTCTGCTGGTACATTGACCCATAACGCAACATTCCCCGTGCACGCTACACAACAACATTGTGACCCTGCTGAAAGTCAGGTTGCTCTTCCCGCATACCATACCACCTTACACGGGGACAAAGAGGAAGGTGCAGATGAAAGTGCAGGTTCCTTCATCAGGTGGGGGGAGGAATACTAGTTGGCGACGTCACTGGCACAGGGCCTCTCATAGTACGCAAAAGTGTTGCTGCCGGTGGGAGGCGCCCCCGCCGTGCAAACACACCGCTGTACTTTGAGGGGCCCTGTGCCAGTGCCAATGCCAACGAGTGGGCCCCCCCTGCTTGCTCAGGTTCACAGCACTTGCAAAGTTGAAATACTTACCTCTCCCTGCTCCACTGCCGTGACGTGGTCCAGATTTCCTGGGCCCACTAATTACTTGAACCAGCCCTACCCCCCACAACTTTAGCCAAATGACCCCCAATTTCAAATGCCTTCCAATTATTATAAGGTAAATTACGCTTGACAAGCTTCATTAAGAAGAATGGATGGTTTTGACATTAAAATGGCCACTCTAGGTGTTTTCCTGGCCCCCACTCACTGCCGACTATGCTGCCCCATTGACTTGCATTGGGTTTCGTGTTTCGGTCGATCCCGACTTTACGTCATAATCGGCCGATTTCACTCGACCCGACTTTGGACATAGTCGGGTTTCGCAAAACCCGGCTCGACTCTAAAAAGGTCAAGGTCGCTCAACTCTAGTTAGCACCTATGCGATGCTAGTAGAAATGGCGCTTGACAGCCACTCAGTGAAGATTCTCTACGGACTTGTCCTGCTCTCCTGGATCCTATTGATCGATGAGAGAATTTACATTTTTTGCCAAATTAGAATTTGGTACCAGTGGCAACTTTCCCCAAGCCACACCCCAAAATACACCACGGAACCGACCTCAGAGCAATGTTTTTTTTAATTCATGCGCCGGCAAAAGATAATATTTGGTTTTGCGGTAATATTCCCCGATAAGATGGGATCATTAGTGAGGAACACCCAATATTTAGTCAGAGTGTCTCCTCTAAATTAATGAGATTGGTTATATTTAGTTATGAAACTGTATTTGATGTTTTTCTTTAGTTCCATATCATTGTCGACTGTTGATAAGATTGCGTCAATCAGTTTCCCTAGGCAATCGTTCTGATCCAGTCAAAATGTAGGTTTGAAAGCATCGTCTATTATCCCATTAAGATACTTCTTTGCTCTAAAGCTCTTTTTTTTTAAATTTGTGTTTCTTTTACAAAGTCGTCAATTGTTGTCTAATTTTTTCTTATTCTCTTGTACTGGCTATACGGAATATTGTTAATCCATTTCAGATAGTGGCCACTGCTGAATTCAAGATAACTATTCACATGGACACTTTTGAAAAACGTCGAATTCTGGGTAGTCTCTTGGTCTTCCTTGTATATATTTAGATCTAGAAATTCAATCCTTGATGGGAAGAAACTATGCAAAAATTCTAGAACCCCGGAGTTCTTAGCGCAAAGGTTTCTGCTTTCTCAGGATTTCCTGTCCATATAATGAACAGGTCATCTATATATCTCCTATAATAGAGGATGTGGCCCACGGACAGGGCGGGGAACAAGCAACGTGCAGGGAAATAGTCCCATAAATAAATTTGCGTAGCTGAATGCATAGTGTGCCCATCACACAGCCCCTCAATTGCCAATTAGCCATACTCTCAAAGAAAACACGAATCTGATACTGTCAATCATAAATGTTGCCTGGATTTCAGATAAAGATTGGTGTTGGTCCAGATAGTGTTGGATGGTCGCTAAACCTTGTATTTAATGTTAGAGTATAGCGAGTGGACATCCAATGTCATAAAAGAATAGTGACAAGGTAATTTCAATCTCTTTAGCTCAGTAATATGATGAGTGGATTACCTTAGACAGAAAGGTAACGGAAGAATATACAGTTAGGTCCATATATATTTGGACAGAGACAACATTTTTCTAATTTTGGTTACAGACATTACCACTATGAATTTAAAACAAAACAATTCAGATGCAGTTGAAGTTCAGACTTTCAGCTTTCATTTGAGGGTATCCACATTAAAATTGGATGAAGGGTTTAGGAGTTTCAGCTCCTTAACATGTGCCACTCTGTTTTTAAAGGGATCAAAAGTAATTGGACAATTGACTCCAAGGCTATTTCATGGACAGGTGTGGGCAATACCTTCGTTATGTCATTCTCAATTAAGCAGATAAAAGGCCTGGAGTTGATTTGAGGTGTGGTGCTTGCATTTGGAAGGTTTTGCTGTGAAGTAAACATGCGGTCAAAGGAGCTCTCCATGCAGGTGAAACAAGCCATCCTTAAGCTGCGAAAACAGAAAAAACCCATCCGAGAAATTGCTACAATATTAGGAGTGGCAAAATCTACAGTTTGGTACATCCTGAGAAAGAAAGAAAGCACTGGTGAACTCATCAATGCAAAAAGACCTGGGCCCCCACGGAAGACAAAAGTGGTGGATGATCGCAGAATAATCTCCATGGTGAAGAGAAACCCCTTCACAACAGCCAACCAAGTGAACAACACTCTCCAGGAGGTGGGCGTATCAATATCCAGATCAACCATAAAGAGAAGACTGCATGAAAGTAAATACAGAGGGTTCACTGCACGGTGCAAGCCACTCATAAGCATCAAGAATAAAAAGGCTAGACTGGACTTTGCAAAAAAACATCTAAAAAAGCCAGCACAGTTCTGGAAGAACATTCTTTGGACAAATGAAACAAAGATCAACCTCTACCAGAATGATGGAAAGAGAAAAGTATGGTGAAGTCTTGGTACAGCTCATGATCCAAAGCATACCACATCATCTGTAAAACACGGCGGAGGCAGTGTGATGGCTTGGGCATGTATGGCTGCCAGTGGCACTGGGTCACTAGTGTTTATTGATGATGTGACACAGGACAGAAGCAGCCGAATGAATTCTAAGGTATTCAGAGACATACTGTGTGCTTAGATCCAGCCAAATGCAGCCAAACTGATTGGTCGTCGTTTCATACTACAGATGGACAATGACACAAAACATAAAGCCAAAGCAATCCAGGAGTTTATTAAAGCAAAGAAGTGGAATATTCTTGAATGGCCAAGTCAGTCACCTGATCTCAACCCAATTGAGCATGCATTTCACTTGTTAACGACTAAACTTCAGACAGAAAGGCCCACAAACAAACAGCAACTGAAAACCACTGTAGTGAAGGCCTGGCAGAGCATCAAAAAGGAGGAAACACAGCGTCTGGTGATGTCCATGAGTTCAAGACTTCAGGCAGTCATTGCCAACAAAGGGTTTTCAACCAAGTACTAAAAATGAACATTTTATTTAAAATTATTGAATCTGTCCAATTACTTTTGTTCCCTATAAAAACAGGGTGGCACATGTTAAGGAGCTGAAACTCCTAAACCCTTCATTCAATTTTAATGTGGATACCCTTAAATGAAAGCTGAAAGTCTGAACTTCAACTGCATCTGAATTGTTTTGTTTAAAATTCATTGTGGTAATGTCTATTATCAAAATTAGAAAAATGTTGTCTCTGTCCAAATATATATGGACCTAACTGTAAGTCTGTAAAACTAATCAATGTTTTGGGAAAGGTCTGCAGTGAGCAAGTTGATGCAGACATTATAGGGTGGTCAGGGACATTGGTGAGGCATCTGACGTGATCAAGACTGAGCTTTAGAGTTTCAGTGGAAATTTTGGTAGAGTCATCGGTAAGGTCACAAGGAACCTCTGCTGATAGAGTGCGGTCAAAGGTCTCAGAGCTGCAACAGGGGGCATTGTGATTACAATTTGGATCGGTTGTATTTTTGTATATGTTATATTTATATATTCATTTTTTAGTTCCATAGATCTGTTAAACATTTACTGCATGCATATGGTTTTAGAAATGTAATATTATGGTATCTTTGTCTGACCAACCTTGTTTTTTAGCAGTTGCCCAACACAGGTGCTAACTAATCAATCATACTGAGAAACCTGTTTCATGACGCCATTTTAGAGTGTATATAACTACCAGGATACATTTTGTGTGTACATGCCTTAAGAAGGAGCTAGATCAGCTCTGAAACATGTAGCAAAAATAAAGTTTTGTATGGTAATTAGTGATGAGCGAAAATACTCGTTACTTGAGATTTCCCGAGCACGCTCAGGGGTCCTTCGAGTATTTTTTAGTGCTTGGAGATTTAGTTTTCATCGCCGCAGCTGAATGATTTTAATCTCTTAGCCAGCTTGATTACATGTAGGGATTCCCTAGCAGCCTGGCAACCCCCACATGTACTTATGCTGGCTAACAGATGTAAATCATTCAGCTGCGGCGAAGAAAACTAAATCTCCGAGCACTAAAAAATACTTGGAGGACACCCGAGCGTGCTCAGGGAATCTCAAGTAACGAGTATATTCGCTCATCACTAATGCTAATCCTGCAGTGGTACCTATTCGTTCCATACCTTTGGTAGCGCTATCCAGAGTCCCCGATTATCTTACCGCTCGCTGTTCTTTCTGGATCCTTGTACAAGATCCAGCGGGTAGAGCAGTAGCCATCGGAGATAACTTGTTAACCATTACCAGTGTTTTGCTTGAAGCCGCACAACTTAAGGTACCGTCACACTTAGCGACGCTGCAGCGATACCGACAACGATCCGGATCGCTGCAGCGTCGCTGTTTGGTCGCTGGAGAGCTGTCACACAGACAGCTCTCCAGCGACCAACGATCCCGAGGTCCCCAGTAACCAGGGTAAACATCGGGTAACTAAGCGCAGGGCCGCGCTTAGTAACCCGATGTTTACCCTGGTTACCAGCGTAAAAAAACAAACAGTACATACTTACATTCAGCTGTCTGTCCCTTGCCGTCTGGTTCCTGCACTGACTGCTGGCCGTAAAGTGAAAGTGAAAGCACAGCACAGCGGTGAGTCACACAGCGGTGACTCACCGCTGTGGCTGTGCTCTGCTTTCACTTTATGGCCAGCAGTCAAGGCAGGAACCAGACGGCAAGGGACAGACAGCTGAATGTAAGTATGTACTGTTTGTTTTTTTACGCTGGTAACCAGGGTAAACAGCGGGTTACTAAGCGCGGCCCTGCGCTTAGTTACCCGATGTTTACCCTGGTTACCAGTGAAGACATCGCTGAATCGGTGTCACACACGCCGATTCAGCGATGTCTGCGGGGAGTCCAGCGACGAAATAAAGTTCTGGACTTTCTTCCCCGACCAGCGATCTCCCAGCAGGGGCCTGATCGCTGCTGCCTGTCACACTGGACGATATCGCTAGCGAGGACGCTGCAACGTCACGGATCGCTAGCGATATCGTCTAGTGTGACAGTACCTTTACCCAGCACTCATGAGCACCCCCCACCGAATTTGGTGTTGTCCATTTTTTCTTTTTTCTTTCATTCTCTATGGGGCTGCCAAAAAAGTCTGTGCACTGCATGGCAGCCTCATATAGAATGAAAGGAGCAGGGTTTGAGCATGTGCACAACCCCTTCATTTTAAAGGGGATAAAGGTTTCTCTAGATTGAAGTTTGTTTTCACTGGGCAACTCCTTTAATTTTTCATACACAGATTTTTGGTAAATAAATGATGACCCAGTATAACTTATGTGTTCTCTTTCACGTGAGGTTGTATTGACCTCATTTTATATCTTCAATGGACCAAACTTAAAAAACATATCCTGAATATAACACAATAGAATTATGTGGAAAATATTGGGTTCTTCACAATTCAGGGTACCGTGTTCTTATGAGATCTTTTTCCTGAAGGTATGTGGCCCTCAGATTCTTTATCACCATGCAATCTGAAAAGCCAATGTAGACTAAGAGTGGCCACCACTGGACACACACCATGATGCAGAAAGGACTAGCAATTTGTCCCTCCAATTGTGTGGGTACTTATTGCTTAGGGAATGTCAGAGTTCATTTCTCCTTTCTGAGAGTCCGAAGAATAATCTGGTGTTACTGCATTCCTGCTGCTCCAAGTTACTAGCACATGGTTCTCTTATAGAGATAGACCCTTGTATAAACCCACTTAGACTTGAATTGTAAAGGCCGCTAGTCCGGAACAGGACTCTGGTTGTGTACGGTAATGGCGGCATACATGGTTTGACCCTACGTGTCGGTAGGAAAGAATTTCAGTAGTGACCTAATAACTGCAAGGACCGACGGAGGTGTTGGACCAAGGTAAACAAGTGGCCACAGAATGGTTGGTAAATGTGGTCATTCCATGGGAACAGTGGCCACTGATGACTGAGGCCTCCCTCCTGGTTTGGTCCTGGAGCCCCCAGCTACTTGTTGAACATCTTTTCCCCACTTTTTCCTTTTACACAAGACCCTGTGTCTCCTGTATTCTGCTGCTGTGTTCCGGTCTTCAGTCTTCTCTCTGTAATATGTTGTGTAGGACGTACTGTATACAATGTTAGTGCCCCATCGCAGACTGAGCCCTAGAACAAGTGTAATGTATTTTGATACCTGAGCTGGCATTATGACACCTGCTCTCTGTATATGGAGCCCCCTATACTTCTAGGTCTACTTGTGGAATATCCAGAGTAGTAGTGATCACTCCCATCATTGTCACAGTGTAAGATGAAATCCAGGAAAAACCACACAACACAATATATTTATAGAGAATTTTTTTTTTATTGGAATAGCAATAAGCAACATTGTAATGAAAATATTACTGGCACTTTAAGAAATTAAACTATGGTCACAGTGACTCTCAGATTGGCCCCGATGGAGACCACTTAACGAACTGTGATCATTGGGGACCACCTGAGAGCCACTGGGACCCAAAGATCCAGAGGAAGGCAAAGAAACCCCCCCAAAGAGTTCTGCTTCAGGGGGGAAAAAAATTCCTTCCTGACCCCATTGCTGGCGATCGGATATTTCCCTGGATCTCATGTCCTGCTGCATATTGCTGTATATAACTTCGGGTTACGTCATGTGAACAGCGGCCAAATAGCTGTCGGCTGAGCACTCCTCCAATATGATAAAATCTACGATGGAGGCTCCCAATAGGGCTTCTAACAAAGAGGTGAAATGTTATGGCCTGGTGGTTAGGGGCACCCGGCACGACCTGATAGTTAAACTGACACAAGACAAGCTCTGGGATGTGGGAGCTCTGCTGACCGCAACCCCTAATCCTATCACAACACTAGAAATAGCCGTGGAGCGTTTCTGACTCTCACTAGACGCCTCTTCACAGCCTAAGAGCTAGCTAGCCCTAAAGATAGAAAATAAAGCCTACCTTGCCTCAGTGAAATTCCCCAAAGGTAAAGGAAGCCCCCCATTATATTGACTGTGAGTTAAGATGAAGTCACAAACATAGAAATGAAACAGATTTCAGCAAAGGGAGGCCAGACTTACTAAACAGACAGAGGATAGGAAAGGTATCTTTGCGGTCAGCACAAAAAACTACAAAAGACCACGCAGAGTGTGCAAAAAGACCTCCACACCGGCTAACGGTGCGGAGATGCCACTCTGCATCCCAGAGCTTCCAGCTAGCAAAGCAAAATCATGATATCCAGCTGGACAAGAAAACAATGAACAAATAAATACTATCATGGACTTAGCTTCTGCTGGAGCAGACAGGTCACCAGAAAGATCCAAGAGCGAACTGAACCAATGCAGTAACATTGACAGCTGGCATGGAGTAACGATCTGAGTGGAGTTAAATAGAGCAGCCAACCACAGGATAAACCACGTCACCTGTGTAAGGAACCTCAGAAGCAGCAGCTCCCCTCACAGCCACCAGAGTGAGTTCATAGACAGAACTCGCCGAAGTACCATTCACGACCACAGGAGGGAGCTCGACAACAGAATTCACAACAGTGAAATCAGCCAAATGTGTATAAAGGTACCTTCACACATAATGATTTCGTTAACGATATCGTTGCTTTTTGTGACGTAGCAACAATATCGTTAACAAAATCGTTATGCGTGACAGTGACCAACGATCAGGCCCCTGCTGGGAGATCGTTGGTCGCTGCGAATGATCAGGACCTTCTTTTGGTCGCTGATCACCCGCTGTCATCGCTGAATCGGCGTGTGTGATGCCGATCCAGCGATGTGTTCACTGTAACCAGGGTAAATATCGGGTTACTAAGCGCAGGGCCGCGCTTAGTAACCCGATATTTACCCTGGTTACCATTGTAAAAGTAAAAAAAAAAAAACAGTACATACTCACATTCCGATGTCTGTCACGTCCCCCGGTGTCAGCTTCCCGTACTGACTGTGTCAGCGCCGGCCGGCCGTAAAGCAGAGCACAGCGGTGACGTCACCGCTCTGCTTTATGGCCGGCGCTTACACAGTGCAGGGAAGCTGACGCCGGGGGACGTGACAGACATCGGAATGTGAGTATGTGGTTTTTTTTTTACTTTTATAATGGTAACCAGGGTAAATATCGGGTTACTAAGCGCGGCCCTGTGCATTTGGATGATCCAGAGGAGTTTTGGGAGAATGTCCTATGGTCTGATGAAACCAAACTGGAACTGTTTGGTAGAAACACAACTTGTCGTGTTTGGAGGAAAAAGAATACTGAGTTGCATCCATCAAACACAATACCTACTGTAAAGCATGGTGGTGGAAACATCATGCTTTGGGGCTGTTTCTCTGCAAAGGGGCCAGGACGACTCATCCGGGTACATGAAAGAATGAATTGGGCCATGTATCGTGAGATTTTGAGTGCAAACCTCCTTCCATCAGCAAGGGTATTGAAGATGAAACGTGGCTGGGTCTTTCAACATGACATTGATCCAAAGCACACCGCCAGGGCAACGAAGGAGTGGCTTCGTAAGAAGCATTTCAAGGTCATGGAGTGGCCTAGCCAGTCTCCAGATCTCAACCCTATAGAAAACCTTTGGAGGGAGTTGAAAGTCCGTGTTGCCAAGCGAAAAGCCAAAAACATCACTGCTCTAGAGGAGATCTGCATGGAGGAATGGGCCAACATACCAACAACAGTGTGTGGCAACCTTGTGAAGACTTACAGAAAACGTTTGACCTCTGTCATTGCCAACAAAGGATATATTACAAAGTATTGAGATGAAATTTTGTTTCTGACCAAATACTTATTTTCCACCATAATATGCAAATAAAATGTTAAAAAAACAGACAATGTGATTTTCTGGATTTTTTTTTCTCAGTTTGTCTCCCATAGTTGAGGTCTACCTTTGATGTAAATTACAGACGCCTCTCATCTTTTTAAGTGGTGGAACTTGCACTATTGCTGACTGACTAAATACTTTTTTGCCCCACTGTACATATACGCACAAACATGCACACTCACCTCAACACACAACATACACAGACACACACAACATACCATACATACATACAGTATGTACACACAACACACATACATAATAAACACAACACAAAACATACACAGAAACACACACAACATACAGTACATACACACACTCACCTCAACACATAAACATAAGCACACACCCCTTCAGTGCGGCAATGCTGGGCACACAAACACACACCCCATTAGTGCAGGGACACACAGACCATCACACAGCCACCCCTTTATTTCTGGGGTCACACACACACATCCATTTTTTATTGCTGGGGTCACACAAACACACATATACACACCCCTTCAGTGCAGGGGCCATACACACAGCCCTTCACTGCTGCATTTCAGGGGACATGTACACCTCAACACACACATACAAACATATACATGTATACTCAGCTCAACACACACACACATGCATATATATATATATATATATATATATATATATATATATATATACATACATATACACACATATATATATATAAATATATGTACACACATATATATACGCACACATTATATATATATATATATATGTATGTGTATATATATATATATATATATATATATATATATACACACACATACACAAAAAGCAGCACCAAAAGAAAACAAAGGGTGCAAAAATCCTCCCAGGTATGTGCCTATTATCCAGAAAAACGAAGGCAGCACTCCAATAGAAAAAATAAATGTGGTTTATTGGCCCATGTGCGACATTTCAGTCCAGGAAGAGGACCTTTCTCAAGAGACCTTTCTTGAGAAAGGTCCACATCCTGGACTGAAACGTCGCACATGGGCCAATAAACCACATTTATTTTTTCTATTGGAGTGCTGCCTTAATTTTTCTGGATAATATATATATATATATACAGTTAGGTCCATATATATTTGGACAGAGACAACATTTTTCTAATTTTGGTTATAGACATTACCACAATGAATTTTAAGCAAAACAATTCAGATGCAGTTGAAGTTCAGACTTTCAGCTTTCATTTGAGGGTATTCACATTAAAGTTGGATGAAGGGTTTAGGAGTTTCAGCTCCTTAACATGTGCCACCCTGTTTTTAAAGGGACCAAAAGTAATTGGACAGATTAAATAATTTTAAATTAAAATGTTCATTTCTAGTACTTGGTTGAAAACCCTTTGTTGGCAATGACTGCCTGAAGTCTTGAACTCATGGACATCACCAGACGCTGTGTTTCCTCCTTTTTAATGCTCTGCCAGGCCTTCACAGCGGTGGTTTTTAGTTGCTGTTTGTTTGTGGGCCTTTCTGTCTGAAGTTTAGTCTTTAACAAGTGAAATACATGCTCAATTGGGTTGAGATCAGGTGACTGACTTGGCCATTCAAGAATATTCCACTTCTTTGCTTTAATAAACTCCTGGGTTGCTGTGGCTTTATGTTTTGGGTCATTGTCCATCTGTAGTATGAAACGATGACCAATCAGTTTTGCTGCATTTGGCTGGACCTGAGCACACAGTATGGCTCTGAATATCTCAGAATTCATTCGGCTGCTTCTGTCTTGTGTCACATCATCAATAAACACTAGTGACCCAGTGCCACTGGCAGCCATGCATGCCCAAGCCATCACACTGCCTTCGCCGTGTTGTACAGTTGATGTGGTATTCTTTGGATCATGAGCTGTACCACACCTTCGCCATACTTTTCTCTTTCCATCATTCAGATAGAGGTTGTTCTTGGTTTCATCTGTCCAAAGAATGTTCTTACAGAACTGTGCTGGCTTTTTTAGATGTTTTTAGCAAAGTCCAGTCTAGCCATTTTATTCTTGATGCTTATGAGTGGCTTGCACCGTGCAGTGAACCCTCTGTATTTACTTTCATGCAGTCTTCTCTTTATGGTAGATTTGGATATTGATATGCCTACCTCCTGGAGAGTGTTGTTCACTTGGTTGGCTGTTGTGAAGGGGTTTCTCTTCACCATGGAGATTATTCTGCGATCATTCACCACTGTTGCCTTCCATGGGCGCCCAGGTCTTTTTGCATTGATGAGTTCACCAGTGCTTTCTTTCTCAGGATGTACCAAACTGTAGATTTTGCCACTCCTAATATTGTAGCAATTTCTCGGATGGGTTTTTTCCATTTTCGCAGCTTAAGGATGGCTTGTTTCACCTGCATGGAGAGCTCCTTTGACCGCATGTTTACTTCACAGCAAAACCTTCCAAATGCAAGCACCACACCTCAAATCAACTCCAGACCTTTTATCTGTTTAATTGAGAATGACATAACGAAGGGATTGCCCACACCTGTCCATGAAATAGCTTTGGAGTCAATTGTCCAATTACTTTTGGTCCCTTTAAAAACAGGGTGGCACATGTTAGGCTACGTGCACACTAGCGTTGTGCGCCGCTGCGTCGGCGACGCGACGCACAACGCACCGAAAAACGCGTGCAAACGCACGCAAAAACGCTGCGTTTTTCGACGCGTGCGTCGTTTTTTGACGAAAATCGGACGCAAGAAAAATGCAACTTCTTGCGTTTTCTTGGTCCGACGATAGCGTCAAAAAAGACGCACGTGTCGGAAAACGCAACAAGCAAAAACGCATGCATCCCCCATGTTAAACATAGGGGCGCATGACGCGTGCGTCGCCGCTGCGTCGCCCGACGCTAGCGCGACGCACACTAGCCGAACTCTAGTGTGAACGTAGCCTTAAGGAGCTGAAACTCCTAAACCCTTCATCCAATTTTAATGTGGATACCCTCAAATGAAAGCTGAAAGTCTGAACTTCAACTGCATCTGAATTGTTTTGTTTAAAATTCATTGTGGTAATGTCTATAACTAAAATTAGAAAAATGTTGTCTCTGTCCAAATATATATGGACCTAACTGTATATATATACTAGCTGAAGACCCTGGCGTTGCCTGGGCATAGTAAATATCTGTGGTTAGTTATAGCACCTCACTTCTCTTATTTTCCCATCACGCCTCTCATTTTCCCCCTCACTCCTCTCATTCCCCCCTAACACTTGTCATTTCAACCTCACATCTGTCATTTTCCGATCACTCCACTATTTTTCCTCACTCCTCTCATTTTGCACTCACACCTTTTCATTTTCACCTCACACCCCTCATTTTCACCTCACACCTCTCATTTTCCCCTCAGTATAAACATGTTTGTCATCTCCCATATATATATATAGTATACACCTGTCATCTCCCCTGTAAATAGTATATACCTGTATGTCATCTCTTCTATATATACTATATACCTGTATGTTATCTCCTCCTATATATAGTACAGTATATACCTGTATGTCATCTCCTGTATATAGTATATACCTGTATGTCATCTCCCCTGTATATAGTATATACCTGCTGTATGTCAACTCCTCCTCTATATACCTATGTGTCATCTCCTCTTTTATACAGTATATAACTGTATGCCATCTCCTCTTGTATATAGTATATACGTGTGTGTCATCTGCTCCTGTATATAGTATATACCTGTAAGTCATCTGCTCCTGTATATAGTATATACATGTGTCATCTGCTCCTGTATATAGTATGTACCTGTATGTCATCTCCTCCTGTATATAGTATATACCTGTGTGTCATCCCCCTGTATATAGTATATATGTGTGTCATCCCCCTGTATATAGTATATATGTGTGTCATCTCCCCTGTATATAATATATACCTGTGTGTCATCTCCTCCTGTATATAGTATATACCTGTGTGTCATCTCCTCCTGTATTAGACCTCGTTCACACATTATTTTTACCTCAGTATTTGTAAGCTAAATTGGCAGCCTGATAAATCCCCAGCCAACAGGAAGCCCTCCCCCTGGCAGTATATATTTGCTCACACATACACATAATAGACAGGTCATGTGACTGACAGCTGCCATATTTCCTATATGGTACATTTTACTTGTTGCTCTTGTAGTTTATCTGCTTATTAATCAGATTTTTATTTTTAAAGGATAATACCAGACTTGTGTGTGTTTTAGGGTGAGTTTCATGTGTCAAGTTGTGTGTGTTGAGTTGCATGTGGCGACATGCATGTAGCAACTTTTGTGAGATGAGTTTTGTGTGGCGACATGCATGTAGCAACTTTTTGTGTCGAGTTGCATGTGACAGGTTAGTGTAGCAAGTTGTGTGCAGCAAGTTCTGCGCATGGCGAGTTTTGCGCGTGGCAAGTTTTATGTGTGGTGCGTTTTGAGTATGCAAGTTTTGTGTGAGGCAACTTTTGCATGTGTTGCAACTTTTGTGCATGTGGCAATTTTTCTGCGTGTGCAAGTTTTGCATGTGGCGAGTTTTGCGTGAGCCTAGTTTTGCATGTGGCGAGTTTTGCGCATGGCGAGTTTTGAGCTGCAACTTTTGTGTTTCGACTTTTATGTGGCGAGGTTGGTGTATGTGTGGTGAAATGTGTGCTGAGGGTGGTATATGTGTTCAAACACGTGGTAGTGTGTGGCGCATTTTGTGTGTGTGTGTGTTCATATCCCCGTGTGTGGTGAGTATCCCATGTCGGGGCCCCACCTTAGCAACTGTACGGTATATACTCTTTGGCGCCATCGCTCTCACTCTTTAAGTCCCCCTTGTTCACATCTTGCAGCTGTCAATTTGCCTCCAACACTTTTCCTTTCACTTTTTCCCCATTATGTAGATAGGGGCAAAATTGTTTGGTGAATTGGAACGCGTGGGGTTAAAGTTTCGCCTCACAACATAGCCTATGACGCTCTCGGGGTCCAGACGTGTGACTGTGCAAAATCTTGTGGCTGTAGCTGCGACGGTGCAGATGCCAATCCCAGACATACACACACACACATTCAGCTTTATATATATATATATATATATATATATTTATTTATTTTTATATATATATATATATATATATATATATATAGTTATATGAAAAAGTTTGGGCACCCCTATTAATCTTAAGCTTAATGTTTTATAAAAATTGTTTTTTTTCGCAACAGCTATTTCAGTTTCATATATCTAATAACTGTTGGACACAGTGATGTTTCTACCTTGAAATGAGGTTTATTGTACTAGCAGAAAATGTGCAATCTGCATTCAAACAAAATTTGACAGGTGCATAAGTATGGGCACCCTTATCATTTTCTTGTTTTAAATACTCCTACCTACTTTTTACTGACTTACTAAAGCACTTTTTTTTTGTTTTCTAACCTCATTGAGCTTTGAACTTCATAGCCAGGTGTATGCAATCATGAGAAAAGCTACTTAAAGTGGCCACTTGCAAGTTGTTCTCCTGTTTGAATCTCCTCTGAAGAGTGGCATCATGGGCTCCTCAAAACAACTAATGATCTGAAAACAAAGATTATTCAACATAGTTGTTCAGGGGAAGGATACAAAAAGCTGTCTCAGAGATTTAACCTGTCAATTTCCACTGTGAGGAACATAGTAAGGAAATGGAAGAACACAGGTACAGTTCTTGTTAAGGCCAGAAGTGGCAGGCCAAGAAAAACATCAGAAAGGCAGAGAAGAAGAATGGTGAGATCAGTCAAGGACAATCCTCAGATCACCTCCAGAGAACTGCAGCAGAAAGTGTCACTGTGCATCGGTCAACTATACAACGCACTTTGCACAAGGAGAAGCTGTATGGGAGAGTGATGCGAAAGAAGCCGTTTCTGCAAGCACGCCACAAACAGAGTCGGCTGAGGTATGCAAAAGCACATTTGGAGAAGCCAATTTCTTTTTGGAAGAAGGTCCTGTGGACTGATGAAACCAAGATTGAGTTGTTTGGTCATACAAAAAGGCGTTATACATGGCGGCCAAAAAACACAACATTCCAAGAAAAACACTTGCTACCCACAGTAAAATTTGGTGGGGGTTCCATCATGCTTTGGGGCGGTGTGGCCAATGCCGGCACCGGGAATCTTGTTAAAGTTGAGGGACGCATGGATTCCTCTCAGTATCAGCAGATTCTTGACAATAATGTTCATGAATCAGTGACAAAGTTGAAGTTACGCAGGGGATGGATCTTTCAGCAAGACAATGATCCAAAACACTGCTCCAAATCTACTCAGGCATTCATGCAGAGGAACAATTACACTGTTCTGGAATGGCCATCCCAGTCCCCAGATCTGAATATCATTGAACATCTGTGGGATCATTTGAAGAGGGCTGTCCATGCGACCATCAAACTTAACTGAACTGGAATTGTTTTGTAAAGAGGAATGGTCAAAAATACCTTCATCCAGGATCCAGGAACTCATTAAAAGCTACAGGAAGTGACTAGAGGCTGTTATTTTTGCAAAAGGAGGATCTACTAAATATTAAATGTCAATTTTCTGGTGGGGTGCCCATACTTATGCACCTGTCAAATTTTGTTTGAATGCAGATTGCACATTTTCTGTTAGTACAATAAACCTCTTTTCAAGGCAGAAACATTACTGTGTACAATAGTTATTAGATATATGAAACTGAAATAGCTGTTGCAAAAAAAACTATTTTTGTAAAACATTAAGCTGAAGATTAATAGGGGTGCCCAAACTTTTTCATATAACTGTGTATATATATATGTGTGTATATATATAGACTAGATGGTGGCCCGATTCTAATGCATCGGGCATTCTAGAATATGCATGTCAACGTAATATATTGCACAGCCCACGTAGTATATTGCCCAGCGACATAGTATATTGCCCAGCGACATAGTATATTGCCCAGCCACGTAGTATATTGCCCAGCCACGTAGTATATTGCCCAGCCACGTAGTATATTGCCCAGCGACGTAGTATATTGCCCAGTGATGTAATATATTGGCCAGCCACGTAGTATATTGCCTAGTGACGTAGTATATTGCGCAGCCACGTGGTATATTGCCCAGCCACGTAGTATATTGCCCAGTTACATAGTGTATTGCCTAGTGACGTAGTATATTGTGCAGCCACATAGTATATTGCCCAGTTACCTAGTATATTGCCGAGCTACGTAGTATATTGCACAGCCACTTAGTATATTGCCCAGTGACGTAATATATTGGCCAGCCACGTAGTATATTGCCTAGTGACGTAGTATATTGTGCAGCCACGTAGTATATAGCTTAGTCACGTGGTATATTGCGCAGCCACGTAGTATATTGCCCAGCCACATAGTATATTGCCCAGTTACATAGTATATTGCACAGCCACGTAGTATATTGCCCAGTGACATAGTATATTTCCCAGTCATGTAGTATATTGCCCAGCCAGGTTTGTCACATGTGAAAAAATAAAAAATAAACATATGCTCACCTTTCCGAGGGAGCCCTTGTAGTTCACGGCAGGTTCCGGTCCCAGGGTTGGTATTAGCGCACGGCCTGTGATGATGTCGTGCTGTCACATCATACTCACCTGTTCCCGGCGTGATCTCTGCACTTCCCTGCTTCTCTGATGGTCTCAGGCGCCCGCAGCTCTTCCTGTGTTCATTGGTCACATGGTACTGCTCATTAAAGTAATGAATATGGGCGCGACTCCACTCCCATAGGCGTGGCGTGCATATTCATTACTTTAATGAGCCGTACCATGTGACCGCTGAACACAGGAACAAGCTGCCAGCGTCAGAGACTATCGGAGAAGCAGGGACATACAGAGAGACCGCGCCAGGATGGGGTGAGTAAGACTGGGGACGGTGAGCCATGCAATATTCACCTGTCCCCGTTTCACTGCCGAGCTCTGTCTTCCACATCCTCTGGCTGTGACGTTCAGGTCAGAGGGCGCGATGCCATGGTTAGTGCGCACCCTCTGCCTGAACAATCACTGCAGAGACCCGGAAGATACAGCGGCATGCAGCGGGAAGAGGTGAATATTGCAAGTGCCGATGCTCTGAGCCAGCGGCGACTTCGGCACCTGGCCCCCACAGCGCGCCGGTGTCCCCGCCTGCTCAAGACAAGAGGTATGTTTTTGGGTTTTTTTTAATAGCAGCGGCAGCAGCATATGGGGCATATTATTCTATGGAGCATCTTATGGGGCCATCAAACCTTGTGCAGCATTATATGAGGCATAATATTCTATGGAGCATCCTGCTCAGGACAAGAGGTGAGTGTCGTTTTTTTTTTTTTTTTAAATTGCAGCAGCAGCAGCATACGGGGCATATTATTCTATTGAACATCTTATGGGGCCATCATTAACCTTTTATGCAGCATTATATGCGGCATATTTTAATATGGAGCATCTTATGGGGCTCATCATGAACTTTCTGGAGCATTATATGGGGCGTATTTTGTATGGAGCATATTATGAGGCACATCATGAACTGTATGGAGCGTTGTATGGGGCTCCTGATTCAATATGGATATTCAAAAACATTTAACCTTCTGATGTCTCAATTAATTTTACTTTTATTAATATCTATTTTTGAAATTTACCAGTAGCTGCTGCATTTCCCACCCTAGGCTTACACTCGAGTCAATAAGTTTTCCCAGTTTTTTTGCAGCAAAATTAGGAGTCTCGGCTTATACTCGGGTCGGCTTATACTGGAGTATATATGCTACTTTTATTCTGCTCTGTGACTCACAGGCGCTTTTTTTCACATCATAAAAAATAGCCACACTGCACCCGGAATATCATATACCTTGGGAGAGTTAACTCTGGTCTCCCACACAGGACATTGTGACTCTCTGCCACTATTCACACTAGGTAGGTGTGGAGAAACAGGGTCAGTGGGTGCTACTGGCGGCTATTTTCCCCAGAGTCCACCGCACAGGAAACCATGGAACGGTGGGAGGGCTATGGCCTTTGACAAAGTGTCGGCAGAGCCTCCGAGCAGCACCCCCACAGCAGCATCCGGGGGCCCCCGGAAGAAGAAAAGGCGAAACGCGCATCGGGGTGGGACGTTCACCTAGGCGAAGGCAAGCCACTGGTAATATATTCTTATTCATTCTATGCAATGGCCTCTTGCTTGTTTTTTGGCTCTACGTACATTAGCATTGGTACCTAAGTGTCCCTCCAGCGTGCTTTCCATTTAGGTCCAGATGGTCCAGTTGGTTTCTGTAACGCTATTTTGTAAGGTTCACTCTTTTGAGTATCAGTCTATGCTATGTGTATGGGTTAATAGAAGTAGGACGCAGTATTGATTAATAATTATTGTTATGCCTTAGCCGTGTGGTGTCCTGTTGCATGATGAGGTACTCTGGTGTTATGATGTTATGTTTATGAAGCTATTAATAAAATTGGTATATATTTGCATTCCATGAGCCACGTGTAATAATTTTTTCTAGCGTGGCTTTTTGTTTTGAGTACATAGTGGCTGTATAGTTTGTCGCTATTACTAGTACAGCACTACATAGCGTTTTCTTTCCAACGATTTTGCTGCTAGAAAAATCTGCAGAGAAAACCTGAGACTGCAATCACAAGCATGCATTATTGAAAACTCTTCCATACTGAAATAAAAAACATGGAGGAAAAGGTAGCACACATGCTCTATCGATGCGTTTCTTATATAGAAAATCTATAATTCACTTTTCCAAATAATGTTTGAGGTGTTTTTTAGGTGGATTTTAGAGCAGAATTCTATATTAACAGAAAGCTCCATGTGAACATAACCTTTTGACTTCATTTAAATGTCCATTTTTCATTGTAGTTGTGTTTTCCACTAATGAAATACTGATGGTCAAAACTGACACACTGACCAAACACTGGTGAAAATCAGTCCTTATTTTGGCGTTTCATAAAAAATCACTGATGTCTGAATTAGGTCCAATTCTTCCTATCAGTAGCTTAAAATGTTTTAGCAATGAAGGGGAAATAAGGATAACTGTGGGCCACCACAAATTACTAGAATCACTAATTGGAAGTAAAGAGGGTCTGTTTCTGTTATTTACTCAGCAATTAGAAAACAATTCTGAAACAAATAATAACAACAACCTATGAAAAAAAAGTCCACATTGTATACAGAATGGATGATTTCAGAATCGGCAATAATAGGATCATTACTAGGATCATTACATACTTAGCAGATATTGTGACTCTTAGTAGTTTGAACAATGAAATACAGAGAACACTTTAGATACATGTCTGGAATAGCTAGTGATCTGACATCACCAGCCCTTCTGTAGGTTAAATATAGTACATATCTAATATATAATTGCCTAGAATACTACTTCCTGCAATTTGTGCCAACTTCCGTGGCTTTGTCCGGAGCTAATGTCCGGAGCTAATGTCCGGAGCTAATGTGCGGAGATAATGTCCGGAGCTAATGTCCGGAGCTAATGTCCGGAGCTAATGTCCGGAGCTAATGTCCGGAGATAAGTGACGTCAACAGTGTCCAGTGTCTGATTGGTTGCCGCCTGCTGCGAGCGACCAATCAGAAACGTGCCGTACTGTGACACACTCCGCCCGCCATTTTGGTGTGATTTTTGAATTTTTACCTCACAGCAAGTTTCTACTGCGTGGAGGCGGGCCCAGTGACGTTGCTCTTCAAGCTCCTGCCGAATTTCGTCAAAAAAATGATAATACCATTTACCAAAACTATATATATTTAGTTGTGAAGTGGTTCAGTGACATTTTCACACCAATTTTGAACTTTTGTTTGGTGTTTTCTCCATATACTGCCTATTATTTTTGTTCTTTCTTACTATTATTTATTAATTGTATTATTCTTACATTTGAATAAATAAAGTATATATGGATTCTAGACTCCCGATTCTTTAGAATCGGGCTGCCATCTAGTATACTAAGAAGCTAATCCACTATACGTTAGCCTCTTTTCTGCTTCAGAACCTTGAAAATCAGGGGTCAGTAGAAGTTCAATCTTTCGCTGTAGGAGCTTTTTGCCCTTGATATGGACTTAGATTAATTTTAACAGAAGCAGAAAGACATAGATAGATACCAAGCGGGGCTATAAATGCTGTCTTTGTTTAACATTTGCAGCTTCTGAGCCAAATCACGCATTATGCAGCTTTATCCCTGGCACTGATTTATAGTGATACTTGAAAGTTTGTGAAACCTTCAGAGTTTTCCATATTTCTGCATAACATTGACCTAAAACAGCATCAGATTTTCATACAAGTAGAACACAATCAAACAAATGAGTCAAAAATATTAGATATTGTCATTTTTTGAATTAGGAAAATGATCCAATATTACATGTCTGTGAGTTGCCAAGGCATGTGAAGCTTTAAGCTTAGAAGATAATTTGAAGCTAAAATTGGAGACTGGAGTTTTCAATTAATGGGATGACAATGGGGTGTGAATGGTCAATCGGTTTTAGTTACGAAACAGAGATCTATTGAAGTGTGATCTTCACAACACGTTTTGTGGAAGTGTGTCATGGCATGAACGAATGAGATTTCTGAGGACCTCAGAATAAAAGTTGTTGTTTTTCATCAGGCTGGAAAAAATTACAAACCATCTCTAAAGAGCTTGGACTCCACCAATCCACAGTCAAACAGATTGTGTACAAATGAAAGAAATTCAAAACAATTATTACCTTCCTCAGGAGTGGTCAACTAACAAAGATCACTCCAAGACCAAGGCATATAATGGTGTCACAAAGGAATCAAGATAACCTCTAAGCAACTAAAGGCCTCTCTGACATAAGCTAATGTTAATGTTCATGAGTCCACCATCAGGAGAACAGTGAACAACAATGGTAATATGGCAAAATTGCAAGGGGAAAGCCACCATTCTTTTTCATTTTAAATATTTTTATTGGGTTTAACACATTGATATGAAAACAGAACATTCCAATAACTTTCAATAATATCAATGAAAAAGTTGATTGTTATTAATAAGTTATCATTAAATATTAGAATGTAAGTATAATCTGTTTCATGAGGTATTAATATAAGCTCTTATGGAGCACCCCCAGACACAGGGCCACAGGTTCTCGGTACCGGTCCTCTCTGTCTCAGTTCTAAGGTTGTCACGGTGGCTGGACCCGGTCCGTGACCCTTCTAAGGGGCGTCCAATGAAAGGGGTGATGATAGTTTGTCAAGGGTTCGTGATGCCACCTGTGGTATTCGGTCAGGGTGACCAACGCTGCTTAGGGGTCCGCTGGGGTGATGGAATGGCAGCTAGATGGTATACCTTCCCACAGGTGAAGTGTGTCCCCAGGGCTTCCCAGTAGTGTAGGTGGCGATGGTGTGAGGCGCAGTTAATAACGAGGACACAGGGTTGCAGTCTCTTTACCTGTTACTGAAGACTTCGGGATCCTCAATTCAGAGCACTGTTAACAGGGCTGTCTGAGACCGGCCGGTCCGAAGGCACATCCAGAGTTCCCTTTACAGGTGGAAATCAGTGCCTACCACTAGCGCCTGGATGTTGTAGTTCTTCCCTGCTGAGCATTCGGGATAGTCCTCACAACTCTCGTGTTCGTTCTTTCTCTCTCTCTCTCTCCGTCCCCCAAGTTTATCTGGATAGGATGCACCCGTTTGACGGGAAGGCTCGGAGCTATTCTGGGACCCTAGAGACGCCCCTCTCCACGCTTGCCCCCTATGTCTGCTTAGGTGATGTAAGGTAGACAGCCAACCTATAATCAACTGTCCTGCGGTATTTGAAGTAATGCTTGAAGTCAGTTTCTCCCTCGGTGTTCCGGTCACTGGCTACGCGCCTCAGTAGGATGTTGCCATTCTCGGGGCATGACTCCTACTGGCTCTCCTTTGTGCTTTGATCTCGTTTCTCACTTTTCAACAATATCCTTCTCTTCGTGTCCTTTCTTGGGATACCGCAGCAAGGTAGTGCAGGCGCGGTTCTGTCACTCTCTATCCTATCTGCTAGGCCCCTGTCAGGAACCCACCCCTGACAGGTCCTCCCTGGAGCTCTCCCAGGCTGCGTTCTCCTCTAACTTCCTATCCGACCCCCAGTTTTACCAGTGTGAGGAGTGGCCTAATACATAGTGCTTTTTGCTCCCCCTGGTGGCCGGAGTGTGAAGTGTAATGTGTGCTTGTGATACCTGGTCAGGTGAACTCCTTTAGTGCAATCAGACATAACATCACTCCCCTTAGTGGCAGAGCGACATTACTGCAACGACCAGGACTCTGGGGCGCTGCACTTACATGAACTAAATAATTATGTATGTGCTACAGCAGGGGTGGGGAATCTTTTTTTCAGCCAAGGGCCATTTGGACATTTATACCATCCTTCGGGGGCCGTACAAACTCTGCCCACAAAGTACATCCTGACTCTGGCACTAGTTTCAGGACGTAATCTTTCATTGTATGCCCTTCATTGTTCAGTAGTGAACACTGTGTGTGTGTGCTAACGGAGCAAGAAGAAATTAATGAGCTGGTGGCAATCAAAAAACAACTCTCTGCTAAAGCACTGTGGTCCCTGAGAATCTGCCTGAGGTTCCCCATCTCTGTGCTAGAGGAATGTAAAAAATAAAGTGGGTAGGATAGAACAAGAATGGGCACAGACGAAAAAAACAAACATCACAAAACACAACTTATTGAAACCAGCACTTCAGAGACCAGATCTACCATGACATTCTATTTTAAGATTTATTTTCTGACAATCAGACAGCCAGGTCATTTCCCTCATTGAATAATATGCAACGTGTACACTGGCAATGAAAAGCTTTGAGGCGATTGCTATCAAGTGCAGTCATGTTTTCCATTCATAGCATTGTTAACGTCTTCCACCCATTCACCCAAAGTGAGAGTTTTTGTGTATTTCCAGTGATGTGGAATACTTGACTTAACAGCTGTTAGATATAGGATCTATCACAGTGATCAAATCCAGCCTGATAATGTTCTCCGGGTCTCGGCTACAGGAGCTAAGGGAATAAGTACCCATAGCGCCCGCCGTTTTAATGCAAAAGTGGTTGCTAAGGGGTTAAAAATGAGAAATTCTAATATTTTTGACTCGTTTGTTTGATTGTGTCTCTTTATCTGCATTTAGGACTGTGAAAACCTGATGTAGGTCAAATTTATCCAGAAATATGGAAAATTCTGAAGAGTTCCCAAACTGCTAAGCACCTCTGTACTTCACTGCCAAGCTTAACTGTGCTCTATATGAGTGTAATTTTTACGATAGGGGGGGGCAAGCGATAAGAGTGGACCCACTGGACCGTAGTACCAAACCTCCTCCGAGCGAGCGAGCCAGGTAGACCAACCCCTATACAGGGATAGTTAGGGAGCAAGCTCGAGGGTAACTAGTACCACGGATGCCAGGACCAGGGATCGGCTCCAGAGGAGAGGACAGGAAGAAAGATGGAGGGGAAACACAGGGAGAAGTATGAAAGAACCTAGGCAAAGGTGGCGGTGGGATAGGGAGCTCCTAGGTAGAGGAGACAAGGAAGGCAGGGCAGACAAGCTGGGAAACGGAACTATATGAGTAAGGGAGGACCTGGGTGCAGAGCCAAACACAGAGCAAGTCTGACAAGTATAACTCAACAATCAGGCGCCTTCACAAAGGAAGGGTGGCCTGAAGTATTAGATGGCTGCTTCCTATTGGCCCAGCAATGCTGCCGGGTCAGGTCGCAGCCAGGAAACAAGTGCGGGAGTGTGCGCGCGCCCGGTCCCTAAGGAGTGGATGGAAGGAGACCGAGCGCGTGCCAGGCAGCAGAGGGGAGGCGCGCCGATGCACGCACAGAGATACGCGCTGGGACCTGGACCAGGAAGGAGCCGGGAATGACGTAGGAGCGCTGGCCGAAGAGGAGGAAGAAGCGGAGACCGCGGCGCCACCAGAGGTAAGTATATATGCGATAGTAATTATCCTTAAATTGAGTGCATAAAAAGTATTTTCAAAGTTCTGTAGTTTTCAGTTTTGTAAGTAAAGTGTATATTAATAGGTGGAATGTTTACCTGAAATAATGCTGTTATTTACCATTATTAATATTACAAGGGATGAGCGACACTGAGGTGGTGGCTGTCCACAGTACATACATGGTTCCCAGCTGCGATTACTTTTCCAGACAAGCCATCCCTGTCCTGCATACACATGTTGCGGACGAAGTCAGGTGTGCACTGTGCAACTCCATCAGTGGCAAGGTCCATACTGCCACCGATATGTGGTCCGGAAGCAAGGGCAGGGACAATATATCTCCCTAACTGCCCAGTGGGTAAATGTAGTGGTGGCTAGGCCAGTTTTGGAGAATAAGGAGAAGGAACCGTCTTCACAGCAGGGTGAGACACAAAGCAGCTCACCGGCATCCCTGGAGCATGACTAGGTGCATACAGAGGTCCCAGACTACACCTCCCACTGAGGACAGCTTGGCACACATGAGCCAATGCATGCTGCTGTGCCTGCGCTACAACTACCGAATTGCCCAGATTGTTACCAGTTCTGATTACTGGGTGGCCACCCAGATGGATCCTGTCTACAATAACAAAGTACCATTCTTTATTCCGTCACTAGAGAGGGATTGGAAAATACGGGAATACAAGCTGGAAGATGCACTACTGATGGTGTTCCCACCTGACAACGGGGGCTAAGTGGAAGAACAAGGCAGAGTTGGAAGTCGCCAATGCAGCTGGGGTACCGGCGCCACCTAGGAAGGGAGGGTTAGCATGGCCGAAATGTCAAAAACCTTCCTAAGCATGACACAAGATCCGGTACCACCATCTGATACGGTCCGCATTAGCAGTAGGCAGCGTTTCAATAACATGGTGGAAGAGTACGTGTCTACATGTCTCCATGTACTGACAGATGGGTGTGCCCCATTTCAGTTCTAGGTCTCCAAATTGAACACATTGCCTGAGCTTACCTTTTATGCCTTGGAGGTGCTGGTCTGCCCTGCGTCAAGTGTACTGTCGGAACGTGTGTTTAGTATGGCAGGGGGTGTGGTCACAGACAGGCACAACCGTATGTCCACAGACAACATGGGAAAGCTGACATTCATTAAAATGAGCCACCTGTAAATCCCACAGGAGTTGATGTATATTTTGCAGCCCCCTAGCCCTTACTATCATCATTTTACACCCATTTTACAGCACCAAATTTCGGGTCCCCATTGACTTCTATTGGGATCAGGATTAACTTTGGGTCAAGTTCTGATGCCCGAATTGAACTTTGGAATAGTGTTCAGCCGACCCAACCCAAACATTCACCCAACGTCCGCTCATCATCACTAATTATTATTTTTTATTATTAATACATTTTACATCTGACATATTTTTTCCCCAAATTGCCAAATTCATACTGAACTAGCAACAATGATGAAGTAGTCATCAAATATGTAGATAATTAGTATGAACAAGCGTTTCTATTATATCTAATGACTGGACTCTGTAATTAGCCCTATTTAATGTATTTACCGTATGTCAATACGTATTTTAGGTTCTGAGAGCTCCTTGTTATTGCTCTATTCCAGGGGTCTCAAACTTGACTGGGTATATGGTCCAAACATCGAAAAAAAAATAGTTTGAGGGGCTGCATTCTTTGCAGGACAAACTGACATTTTTAGTGATACAATTTTTGTTCTATACACTTTTTGATCATTTTTTGGAACACTTTTGTGGTGTTTGTTTTTCTTTAAATGGCATTCATTGAATAGGTTATGGTACAGTTTTATAGCTTGGGTCATTATGGATGTGATGATAACAAATGTGCACTTTTTTTTACTTTAGTTTATAAACAGTATAAAACAGCAATTTTAGTGACAATGTATTTTTCATGTTTTATTTTGATTTTTTTTTGCAATGTTATTTTGTTACATACAGTAAATAGTGTCTTACAACTAGTACCATATAGCAATTCTGGCAAACATCTTGTAGTAATGCAGTGTTGGCCTGGGTTGGCAAAGGCCCACCAATAATTTTGACTCTTGTGGCCCACTGTTCAGCTGGATGCAAAAAAAGACCTGACCCTAGTACATACAGTAAATTTACTTTTGCTTCTATGTAATATTAAATTGGCAAGCTTGTTTACTGAATGATTAGATGTATCTTTTTCAGCACTCCTTCACAGGGGCCTACCGGAGGATTCTCCTGTCCCCCTGTGGGCCGGGACAGGTCAAAGAGGCCCGGCGCCTGCGCACTGCAGTACTTTGCTCTGCCCTCAACAGGGCAGACAGAGTACGCCTGCGCCGCAGCTGCGGCATGAAGACCAGAAGAGGACGTCATGGGATGAAGATGGGAGGCTCTGGACTGGACCTGAGACACCCATCGGACCCGAACCGCAGCTGGACTACCCCTGGGTGAGTGTAATCTAACCTCTTTTTCTCCTCTTTTAGGTAACATCGGTGGCTTATCTACAGCATTACAGAATGCTGTAGATAAGCCCCTTATGACGGTGAGCTTACCTCACCGTCGATTTTGGGGGTGACAGGTTCCCTTTAAGCATACCTCCCAACTTTTGAGGAAGGGAAAGAGGGACAAAGTTAGCGGCGCGCTCAGTGCGCTGCGGCAAATTTTAGGCCACACCTCTGACCACACCCATTTCACAACTAGTCATGCCCCAACCACACCAATTTAGCACTTCTGATCACAATGTTTCGTAAACAATAATTATAAAGAAAAAAAAATATGGCCACACAGTGCTCCATACTGTATAATGGCCACACATGATGCTCCATACTGTATAATGGCCCCAAATGATACTGTGTACAGTGTACTGGCCCCACGTGATGCTCCATACAGTATAATGGGCCCACATGATGCTGCATACTGTATAATGGCACACATGATGCTCCATACTGTATATTGGACACACAGTGCTCCATACTGTATGATGGCCACACAGTGCCCCATACTGTATAATGGCCACACATAATGCTCCATACTGTATATTGACCACACATGATGCTCCATACTGTATAATGGCCACACAGTGCTCCATACTGTATAATGTCCACACATGATGCTCAATACTGTATAATGGCCACATGATGCTCCATACTGTATAATGGCCACATGATGCTCCATACTCTATAATGGCCACTTGATGCTCCATACCGTATAATGGCCACATGATGCGCCATACTGTATAATGGCCACACATGATGCTCCATACTGTATAATGGCCACACATGATGCTCCATGCTGTATAATGGCCACACATGATCCTCCATGCTGTATAATGGCTACACATGATGGTCCATACTGTATAATGGCCACACATGATGCTCCATACTGTATAATGGCCACATTATGCTCCGTACTGTATAATAGCCCCACATGATGCTTTGTACTGTATAATGGCCAAACATGATGCTGCATACTGTATAATGGCCACACATGATGCTCCATACTGTATAATGGCCACACATAATGCTCCTTACTGTATAATGGCTCCACATGATGCTCCATACTGTATAATGGCCACACAGTGTCCCATACTGTATAATGGCCACACATAATGCTCCATACCGTATAATGGCCACATTATGCTCTATACTGTATAATGGCCCCACATGATGCTCCATACAGTATAATGGCCCCACACAATGCTGGGTACAGTATAATGGCCACACATGGTTACCCCACCCCTATCATTACCTCGCACCCTCACAGCAGCCGGCAGCTTCCACGCCCACAGCGCTGAATGGTGTCATTCAGCTGCACCGCTGACTGCTCACGTCGCTGCAGCTGTGATACGCCACTGATAAAGACCTCTCCGTGTCTCCTGTGCCAGTCAGTGTCAGAGCGAGGAGCAATATCTGCTCCGATCCAACATAGCCAGCGTCTGCTCCATACACCTCGTACACATGCGACTCCGCTCCATACACCTCGTACACACACGACTCCGCTCCACACACCTTGCACATGCGGCTCCACTCCGTACACCTTGTACACACACGGCTCCACTGCGCACACCTCATACACACACGGCTCCACTCCATACACATTGCACATGCTGCTCCGCTCCGTATACCTTGCACATACACAGCTCTGCTCCGTACACCTCATACACACACGGCTCCTCTCCATACATCTCGTAAAAACACACGGCTCCACTCTGTACACCTCGTACACACACGGCTCCACTCCATACACCTCTTACACACACAACTCCACTCCATACACCTTTCACACACTGCTCCGCTCCGTACACCTCGTACACAGGCAGCTGTGCTCCATATACCTCGTACACACAGCTCCGTACACCTCTTACACACACGACTCTGCTCGATACACCTTTCACGCTCTGCTCTGATCCGCACACCTCTTACACACATGGCTCCGCTCCGTACATGTCTTACACAAACGACTCCGCTCCAAACACCTTTCACACGCTGCTCCAATCCATACACCTCGTACACACACGGCTCTGCTACAGCCACACTGTAAACACCTCCTGACCTCACACATACGCTTACCCTCCTCCAGCGCCATGACAATCAGCAGAGTCCTGTACACGGAAGTCCTCCTGATCATGTGACCCCCTGACTCCTCCCATCCTGTGACTTCATCACAGGTCATGTGCGCACAGAGCAGGCAATATGTGGTGTGCTGCTCTACGGGTGCATGGACTCAGGGAGCTGACCGGGTGATATTACACACCTATAAATAAGTATAAATAAATGAATAAATAAATAAATCTGCGCTGATTTATTTATTCATTTATTTATACTTATTTATAGGTTTATTACTACAACGCAGTGGTCGTTGTCTTTATCCGCAGCATTATTCCATAGCTGGTCACTGAGCGCCACTGTGTATATATATATTCTTATATGATATTACACACCTCCCAACCAGTGAGGGACAACAAATGTCCTGCCCAGGATCGCGGGGCTGACTGTCAAAATCGGGACAGTCCCTCTGGATCCGGGACGGTTGGGAGGTATGCCTTTTAGGATGGGCCGCTACTCATGGGCCACTGCTGTGTGCTTGCCCCCCAGGCTAAAATTTGCCAGCCAGCCCCTGAAAGTGATCAACCTATGGGTATCTTATACATGTAATCAATAACAACAAAAACTTAAAGAATTCTCTCTTTAATTAGTTTTAAAACCCAATAGATAAAGACATACATGCACACACATTTGCACAGAAAAACAGTGATTTAATAAAAAATTGTAAAAATGAGGGGAGAGAGGGACTAGTTTTGCCCTTCACAATTCCCTTCCTGACAGTGGAGGTTGGCATCCTATGTTGAAACTGTATGGTGCTCCCGCTCCTCATCGGCTACCCCTATATAGCCCTACCACTACTATAACTGACCAGGCATCTCCAGTAGGTGATCAGATAATATGTAATGAACATACACTACTCAGAAAAAGTTGGGGATATTTGGCTTTTGGGCAAAATTTTAGGATGAACTTAAAACACACTATAATCTTTCCAGGTGAACTGAATGTGCCCTTCTCTAAATTTTGAATACACATGTCCAACCATTCAATATTTCAGTACTTTTTGCACAACTTGCCGTTCTCTAACAAGGAGCTTAATGGCAAAATTCACAACAGGTGTTTGATCCACAAATCGGTCAATACATTTCAGGGTTAAATTAGATTTGGTATTTAAACAGTCCTCCACATCATGCTGTTCACATTTTGACATCATGAGACCAAGATGACACCTAACAATTGAGCAACAGTACCTCCCCATTGCAAGGGTTCAAACAGGATGTTCTCAGACGGAAGTGGCCACTGAGCTTAGAGTGTCACAGACAGGGCTGCCACTAGGAATTTTGAGGCCCCATACTGGCCAAATTTTTGGGCCCCTGTTATGAACAGGTGATTCAGAACCACAATGGACCTGGTGGTTACGAGCACAGAAAATGACCTGATAGTTGCTAATCACATAGGACGAGCTCTGAGACGTGGGAACTCTGCTGACCGCAATCCCTAATCCTATCACACCACACTAGAGGTAGCCATGGAGCGCTCCTGACCAGACCTAGGCGCCTCGGGCACAGCCTGAGAAACTAGCTAGCCCTAAAGATAGAAAAATAAGCCTACCTTGCCTCAGAGAAATTCCCCAAAGGAAAAGGCAGCCCCCCACATATAATGACTGTGAGCAAAGATGAAAACACAAACACAGAGATGAAATAGATTTTAGCAAAGTGAGGCCCGACTTACTAAATAGACCGAGGACAGGAAAGATAGCTTTGCGGTCAGCACAAAAACCTACAAACAACCACGCAGAGAGCCCAAAAAGACCCTCCGCACCAACTAACGGTACGGAGGTGCTTCCTCTGCGTCCCAGAGCTTCCAACAAGCAAGAACAAACCAATATAGCAAGCTGGACAGAAAAAATAGAAAACAAAAATAACACAAGCAGAACTTAGCTTATGCAGGGCAGACAGGCCACAGGAACGATCCAGGAGAAAGCAAGACCAATGCTGGAACATTGACTGGAGGCCAGGAACAAAGAACTAGGTGGAGTTAAATAGAGCAGCACCTAACGACTTAACCTCGTCACCTGAGGAAGGAAACTCAGAAGCCGCAGCCCCACTCACATCCACCGGAGTAAGCTCATAGACAGAACCAGCCGAAGTACCACTCATGACCACAGGAGGGAGCTTGACCACAGAATTCACAACAGTACCCCCCCCTTGAGGAGGGGTCACCGAACACTCACTAGAGCTCCCAGGCCGACCAGGATGAGCCAAATGAAAGGCACGAACCAGATCGGCAGCATGAACATCAGAGGCAAAGACCCAGGAATTATCTTCCTGACCATAACCCTTCCACTTAACCAGGTACTGGAGTTTCCGTCTCGAAATACGAGAATCCAAAATCTTCTCCACTATATACTCCAACTCCCCCTCAACCAAAACCGGGGCAGGAGGATCAACGGATGGAACCACAGGTGCCACGTATCTCCGCAACAATGACCTATGGAATACGTTATGGATGGAAAAAGAAGCTGGAAGGGTCAAACGAAAAGACACAGGATTAAGAACCTCAGAAATCCTATACGGACCAATGAAACGAGGCTTAAACTTAGGAGAGGAAACTTTCATAGGAATATAACGAGATGACAACCAAACCAAATCCCCAACACGAAGTCGGGGACCCAAACAGCGCCTGCGGTTAGCGAAACGTTGAGCCTTCTCCTGAGACAATGTCAAATTGTCCACTACATAAGTCCAAATCTGCTGCAACCTATCCACCATAGTATCCACACCAGGACAGTCAGAAGACTCAACCTGCCCTGACGAGAAACGAGGATGGAAACCAGAATTACAGAAAAACGGCGAAACCAAAGTAGCCGAGCTGGCCCGATTATTAAGGGCGAATTCAGCCAAAGGCAAAAAGGACACCCAATCATCCTGATCAGCAGAAACAAAACATCTCAGATATGTTTCCAGGGTCTGATTGGTCCGTTCAGTCTGGCCATTTGTCTGAGGATGGAAAGCCGAGGAAAAAGACAAATCAATGCCCATCCTAGCACAAAAGGCTCGCCAAAACCTCGAAACAAACTGGGAACCTCTGTGAGAAACGATGTTCTCCGGAAAGCCATGTAAACGAACCACATGCTGGAAGAACAATGGCACCAAATCAGAGGAGGAAGGCAATTTAGACAAGGGTACCAAATGGACCATCTTAGAGAAGCGATCACAAACCACCCAAATGACCGACATTTTTTGAGAGATGGGGAGATCCGAAATAAAATCCATAGAGATATGTGTCCAGGGCCTCTTCGGGACTGGCAAGGGCAAAAGCAACCCACTGGCACGAGAACAGCAGGGCTTAGCCTGAGCACAAATCCCACAGGACTGCACAAACGAACGCACATCCCGTGACAGAGACGGCCACCAAAAGGATCTAGCCACCAAATCTCTGGTACCAAAGATTCCAGGATGACCAGCCAACACCGAACAATGAACCTCAGAGATAACTCTACTCGTCCATTTATCAGGAACAAACAGTTTCTCCGCTGGGCAACGGTCAGGTCTATTAGCCTGAAATTTTTGCAGCACCCGCCGCAAATCAGGGGAGATGGCAGACAAAATTACCTCCTCTTTGAGAATACCCGCCGGCCCAGGCAAACCCGGAGAGTCGGGCACAAAACTCCTAGACAGGGCATCCGCCTTCACATTTTTAGAGCCCGGAAGGTACGAAACCACAAAGTCAAAACGGGAGAAAAACAGCAACCAACGAGCCTGTCTAGGATTCAACAGTTTGGCAGGCTCGAGATAAGTCAAGTTCTTGTGATCTGTCAAGACCACCACACGATGCTTAGCTCCTTCAAGCCAATGACGCCACTCCTCGAATGCCCACTTCATGGCCAGCAACTCTCGATTGCCAACATCATAATTAAGCTCAGCAGGCGAAAACTTCCTGGAAAAGAAGGCGCATGGTTTCATCACCGAGCCATCAGAACTTCTTTGCGACAAAACAGCCCCTGCTCCAATCTCAGAAGCATCAACCTCGACCTGGAACGGGAGCGAAACATCTGGTTGGCACAACACAGGGGCAGAAGAAAAACGACGCTTCAACTCTCGAAAAGCTTCCACAGCAGCAGAAGACCAATTGACCACATCAGCACCCTTCTTAGTTAAATCAGTCAGCGGTTTAGCAATACTAGAAAAATTATTGATGAAGCGACGATAAAAATTAGCAAAGCCCAGAAACTTTTGCAGACTCTTCAGAGATGTCGGCTGAGTCCAATCATAAATGGCCTGAACTTTAACAGGGTCCATCTTGAGAGTAGAAGGGGAAAAAATGAAACCCAAAAATGAAACCTTCTGAACACCAAAGAGACACTTTGACCCCTTCACAAACAAAGAATTTGCACGCAGGACCTGAAATACCATTCTGACCTGCTTCACGTGAGACTCCCAATCATCCGAGAAGACCAAAATATCATCCAAGTACACAATCAGGAATTTATCCAGGTACTCTCGGAAGATGTCATGCATAAAGGACTGAAACACTGATGGAGCATTAGAAAGTCCGAATGGCATAACCAGGTACTCAAAATGGCCCTCGGGCGTATTAAATGCTGTTTTCCATTCATCGCCCTGTTTAATACGCACAAGATTATATGCACCACGAAGATCTATCTTGGTGAACCAACTAGCCCCCTTAATCCGAGCAAACAAATCAGACAGCAGTGGCAAGGGGTACTGAAATTTGACCGTGATTTTATTTAGAAGGCGGTAATCAATACAAGGTCTCAACGAACCATCCTTCTTGGCCACAAAAAAGAACCTTGCCCCCAATGGCGACGACGAGGGGCGAATATGACCCTTCTCCAAGGATTCCTTTATGTAACTCCGCATAGCGGCGTGCTCAGGTACAGACAAATTAAACAGTCGACCTTTAGGAAACTTACTACCAGGAATCAAATCGATAGCACAATCACAATCCCTATGCGGAGGTAGGGCACTGGACTTGGGCTCATCAAATACATCCCGGTAATCTGACAAGAACTCTGGGACCTCAGAAGGGGTGGATGATGAAATAGACAGAAATGGAACATTACCATGTACCCCCTGACAACCCCAGCTGGACACAGACATTGATTTCCAATCCAATACTGGGTTATGGACTTGAAGCCATGGCAACCCCAACACGACCACATCATGCAGATTCTGCAACACCAAAAAGCGAATATCCTCCTGATGCGCAGGAGCCATGCACATGGTCAGTTGGGTCCAATACTGAGGCTTATTCTTGGCCAAAGGCGTAGCATCAATTCTTCTCAATGGAATAGGATGCTGCAAGGGCTCCAAGAAAAACCCACAGCGCCTAGCAAACTCCAAGTCCATCAAATTCAGGGCAGCGCCTGAATCCACAAATGCCATGACAGAAAAGGATGACAAAGATCAGATCAAAGTAACGGACAAAAGAAATTTCGACTGTACCATACCAATGGTGGCAGACCTAGCGAAACGCTTAATGCGCTTAGGACAATCAGAGATAGCATGAGTGGAATCACCACAGTAAAAACACAGCCCATTCCGTCGTCTGTGTTCTTGCCGTTCAGCTCTGGTCAAAGTCCTATTACATTGCATAGGCTCAGGTTTATGCTCAGGTAATACCGCCAAATGGTGCACAGCTTTACGCTCACGCAAGCGTCGATCGATCTGAATAGCCAAAGACATAGACTCATTCAGACCAGCAGGCATAGGAAATCCCACCATGACATCCTTAACCCCTTCCCGACCTTTGACGCCACGTAGGCGTCATGAAAGTCGGTGCCAATCCGACCCATGACGGCTATGTGGCGTCATGGAAAGATCGCGTCCCTGCAGGCCGGGTGAAAGGGTTAACTCCCATTTCACCCGATCTGCAGGGACAGGGGGAGTGGTAGTTTAGCCCAGGGGGGTGGCTTCACCCCCTCGTGGCTACGATCGCTCTGATTGGCTGTTGAAAGTGAAACTGCCAATCAGAGCGATTTGTAATATTTCACCTATTATAACGGGTGAAATATTACAATCCAGCCATGGCCGATGCTGCAATATCATCTGCCATGGCTGGAAATACTAATGTGCCCCCACCCCACCCATCGCCCCCCCAGCCCCCCGATCTGTCCGGTACACTGCTCCGGCTCCCCTCTGTCCTGTGCTCCGCTCCCCCCCGTGCTCTTGTCCGCTCCCCCCGTGCTTCAATCACCCCCCCTGCACTCCAATCCACCCCCCTCCGTGCTCCGTTCCACCCCCCCCGTGCTCCGTTCCACCCCCCCCTGTGCTCCGTTCCACCCCCCGTGCTCCGTTCTACCCCCCGTGCTCCGTTCCACCCCTCCCGCGCTCCGATTCACCCCCCCATGCTCCGATCCCCCCCCATCATACTTACCGATCCTGCCGGTGTCCGTCCGTCTTCTCCCCGGGCGCCGCCATCTTCCAAAATGGCGGGCGCATGCGCAGTGCGCCCGCCGAATCTGCCGGCCGGCAGATTCGTTCCAAAGTGCATTTTGATCACTGAGATATAACCTATCTCAGTGATCAAAATAAAAAAAATAATAAATTACCCCCCCCTTTGTCACCCCCATAGGTAGGGACAATAAAAAAAATAAAGAATTTTTTTTTCCACTAATGTTAGAATAGGGTTAGGGTTAGGGGTAGGGTTAGGGCTAGGGGTAGGGTTAGGGTTAGGGCTAGGGGTAGGGTTAGGGTTAGGGGTAGGGTTAGGGGTAGGGTTAGGGTTAGGGCTAGGGTTAGGGCTAGGGTTAGGGGTAGGGTTAGGGTTTCGGTATGTGCACACGTATTCTGGTCCTCTGCGGATTTTTCCGCTGCGGATTTGATAAATCCGCAGTGCTAAACCGCTGCGGATTTATGGCGGATTTACCGCGTTTTTTCTGCGCATTTCACTGCGGTTTTAAAACTGCGATTTTCTATTTGAGCAGTTGTAAAACCGCTGCGGAATCCGCAGAAAGAAGTGACATGCTGCGGAATGTAAACCGCTGCGTTTCCGTGCAGTTTTTCCGCAGCGTGTGTACAGCGATTTTTGTTTCCCATAGGTTTACATTGAACTGTAAACTCATGGGAAACTGCTGCGGATCCGCAGCGTTTTCCGCAGCGTGTGCACATACCTTTAGAATTAGGCTATGTGCACACGGTGCGGATTTGGCTGCGGATTGGCCGCTGCGGATTCGCAGCAGTGTTCCATCAGGTGTACAGTACCAAGTAAACCTATGGAAAACCAAATCCGCTGTGCCCATGGTGCGGAAAATACCGCGCGGAAACGCTGCGTTGTATTTTCTGCAGCATGTCAATTCTTTGTGCGGATTCCGCAGCGTTTTACACCTGTTCCTCAATAGGAATCCGCAGGTGAAATCCGCACAAAAAACACTGGAAATCCGCGGAAAATCCGCAGGTAAAACGCAGTGCCTTTTACCCGCGGATTTTTCAAAAATGATGCTGAAAAATCTCACACGAATCCGCAACGTGGGCACATAACCTTAGGGTTAGGGTTGGAATTAGGGTTGTGGTTAGGGGTGTGTTGTGGTTAGGGTTGTGATTAGGGCTATGGCTACAGTTGGGATTAGGGTTAGGGGTGTGTTGGGGTTAGGGTTAGGGTTAGGGCTGTGATTAGGGTTATGGCTACAGTTGGAATTAGGGTTGTGGTTAGGGTTAGGGGTGTGTTGGGGTTAGGGTTGTGGTTAGGGGTGTGTTGGGGATAGGGTTGGAGGTAGAATTGAGGGGTTACCACTGTTTAGGCACATCAGGGGTCTCCAAACACAACATGGCGCCACCATTGATTCCAGCCAATCTCGTATTCAAAAAGTCAAATGGTGCTCCCTCAATTCCGAGCCCTGACGTGTGCCCAAACAGTGGTTTACCCCACATATGGGGTACCAGCATACTCAGGATAAACTGCGCAACAATTACTGGGGTCCAATTTCTCCTGTTACCCTTGTGAAAATAAAAAAATGCTTGCTAAAACATCATTTTTGAGGAAAGAAAAATTATTTATTATTTTCACGGCTTTACGTTGTAAACGTCTGTGAAGCACTTGGGGGTTCAAAGTGCTCACCACATATCTAGATAAGTTCCGTGGGGGGTCTAGTTTCTAAAATGGGGTCACTTGTGGGGGGTTTCTACTGTTTAGGCACACCAGGGGCTCTGCAAACGCAACGTGACGCCCGCAGACCATTCCATCAAAGTCTGCATTTCAAAAGTCACTACTTCCCTTCTGAGCCCCGACGTGTGCCCAAACAGTGGTTTACCCCCACACATGGGGTATCAGCGTACTCAGGAGAAACTGAACAACAACTTTTGGGGTCCAATTTCTCCTGTAACCCTTGGGAAAATAAAAAATTCTGGGCTAAATAATTATTTTTGAGGAAAGAAAACGTATTTATTATTTTCACGGCTCTGCATTATAAACTTCTGTGAAGCACTTGGGGCTTCAAAGTGCTCACCACACATCTAGATAAGTTCCTTTCGGGGTCTAGTTTCCAAAATGGGGTCACTTGTGGGGGGTTTCTACTGTTAAGCCACATCAGGGGCTCTGCAAACGCAACGTGACGCCCACAGAGCATTCCATCAAAGTCTGCATTTCAAAACGTCACTACTTCACTTCCGAGCCCCGGCATGTGCCCAAACAGTGGTTTACCCCCTCATATGGGGTATCAGCGTACTCAGGAGAAACTGGACAACAACTTTTGGGGTCAAATTTCTTCTGATACCCTTGGGAAAATAAAAAATTGCAGGCTAAAAGATCATTTTTGAGAAAATAATTTTTTTTTTAATTTTCATGGCTCTGCGTTATAAACTTCTGTGAAGCACTTGGGGGTTCAAAGTCCTCACCACACATCTAGATTAGTTCCTTTGGTGGACTAGTTTCCAAAATGGGGTCATTTCTGGGGGATCTCCAATGTTTAGGCACACAGGGGCTCTCCAAACGTGACATAGTGTCCGCTAATGATTGGAGCTAATTTTCCATTTAAAAAGCCAAATGACGTGCCTTCCCTTCCGAGCCCTGCCGTGCGCCCAAACAGTGGTTTACCCCCACATATGGGGTATCAGCGTACTCAGGACAAACTGGACAACAACATTTCTGGTCCAATTTCTCCTATTACCCTTGGCAAAATAGGAAATTCCAGGCTAAAAAATCATTTTTGAGGAAAGAAAAATTATTTTTTATTTTCATGGCTCTGCGTTATAAACTTCTGTGAAGCACCTGGGGGTTTAAAGTGCTCAATATTGATCTAGATAAGTTCCTTGGGGGGTCTAGTTTCAAAAATGGGGTCACTTTTGGGGGAGCTCCAATGTTTAGGCACACAGGGGCTCTCCAAACGTGACATTGTGTCCGCTAACAATTGGAGCTAATTTTCCATTCAAAAAGTCAAATGGCGCGCCTTCCCTTCCGAGCCCTGCCGAGTGCCCAAACAGTGGTTTACCCCCACATATGAGGTATCGGCGTACTCGGGAGAAATTGCCCAACAAATTTTATGATCCATTTTATCCTATTGCCCATGTGATAATGAAAAAATTGAGGCGAAAAGAATTTTTTTGTGAAAAAAAAGTACTTTTTCATTTTTACGGATCAATTTGTGAAGCACCTGAGGGTTTAAAGTGCGCACTAGGCATCTAAATAAGTTCCTTGGGGGGTCTAGTTTCCAAAATGGGGTCACTTGTGGGGGAGCGCCAATGTTTAGGCACACAGGAGCTTTCCAAACGCGACATGGTGTCCGCTAACGATGGAGATAATTTTTCATTCAAAAAGTCAAATGGCGCTCCTTCCCTTCCGAGCCTTACCATGTGCCCAAACAGTGGTTTACTCCCACATATGAGGTATCAGTGTACTCAGGAGAAATTGCCCAACAAATTTTAGGATCCATTTTATCCTGTTGCCCATGTGAAAATGAAAAAATTGAGGCTGAAAGAATTTTTTTGTGAAAAAAAAGTACTTTTTCATTTTTACGGATCAATTTGTGAAGCACCTGGGAGTTCAAAGTGCTCACTATGCATCTAGATAAGTTCCCTGGGGCGTCTAGTTTCCAAAATGGGGTCACTTGTGGGGGAGCTCCAATTTTTAGGCACACGGGGGCTCTCCAAACATGACATGGTGTCCGCTAAAGAGTGGAGCCAATTTTTGATTCAAAAAGTCAAATGGCGCTCCATCCCTTCCAAGCCCTGCCGTGCACCCAAACAGTGGTTTACCCCCACATATGAGGTATCAGCGTACTCAGGACAAATTGGACAACAACTTTCGTGGTTCAGTTTCTCCTTTTACCATTGGGAAAATAAAAAAATTGTTGCTAAAAGATAATTTTTGTGACTAAAAAGTTAAATGTTCATTTTTTCCTTCCATGTTGCTTCTGCTGCTGTGAAGCACCTGAAGGGTTAATAAACTTCTGGAATGTGGTTTTGAGTACCTTGAGGGGTGCAGTTTTTAGAATGGTGTCACTTTTGGGTATTTTCAGCCATATACACCCCTCAAACTGACTTCAAATGTGAGGTGGTCCCTAAAAAAATGGTTTTGTAAATTTCGTTGTAAAAATGAGAAATCGCTGGTCAAATTTTAACCCTTATAACTTCCTAGCAAAAAAAAAATTTTGTTTCCAAAATTGTGCTGATGTAAAGTAAACATGTGGGAAATGTTATTTATTAACTATTTTGTGTCACATAACTCTCTGGTTTAACAGAATAAAAATTCAAAATGTGAAAATTGCGAAATTTTCAAAATTTTCGCCAAATTTCCGTTTTTATCACAAATAAACGCATAATTTATTGACCTAAATTTACCACTAACATGAATCCCAATATGTCACGAAAAACAATCTCAGAACCGCTAGGATCCGTTGAAGCGTTCCTGAGTTATTACCTCATAAAGGGACACTGGTCAGAATTGCAAAAAACGGCAAGGTCTTTAAGGTCAAAATAGGCTGGGTCATGAAGGGGTTAAGGGCTTCAGAGAGACCCTTTCTGAAAATTGCTGCCAGAGCACATTCATTCCATTGAGTGAGCACAGACCACTTCCTAAATTTCTGACAATATATCTCTACCTCATCCTGACCCTGACACAGAGCCAGCAAGATTTTCTCTGCCTGATCCACTGAATTAGGTTCATCATAAAGCAACCCGAGCGCCTGAAAAAACCCATCAATATCACATAATGCAGGATCTCCTGGCGCAAGGGAAAATGCCCAGTCTTGAGGGTCGCCACGTAACAAAGAAATAATGATCTTTACTTGTTGAACTGGGTCACCAGAGGAGCGGGGTTTCAAAGCCAGAAATAGTTTACAATTATTTTTGAAATTCAGAAACTTAGCTCTATCTCCAGAAAATAACTCAGGAATAGGAATTTTAGGTTCTAACATAGGATTCTGAACCACTAAATCTTGAATGTTCTGTACACTTATAGCGAGATTATCCATCAAAGAGGACAGACCTTGAATGTCCATGTCTACACCTGTGTTCTGAACCACCCTGATATAAAGGGGAAAAGAAAGCCAAAACACAGTGCAAAGAAAAAAAAATGGTCTCAGCACTTCTCTTTTCCCTCTATTGAGAAGCATTAGTACTTTGGGCCTCCAGTACTGTTATGAACAGGTGACTCAGAACCACAATGGACCTGGTGGTTACGAGCACAGAAAATGACCTGATAGTTGCTAATCACATAGGACGAGCTCTGAGACGTGGGAACTCTGCTGACCGCAATCCCTAATCCTATCACACCACACTAGAGGTAGCCGTGGAGCGCTCCTGACCAGACCTAGGCGCCTCAGGCACAGCCTGAGAAACTAGCTAGCCCTGAAGATAGAAAAATAAGCCTACCTTGCCTCAGAGAAATTCCCCAAAGGAAAAGGCAGCCCCCCACATATAATGACTGTGAGCAAAGATGAAAACACAAACACAGAGATGAAATAGATTTTAGCAAAGTGAGGCCCGACTTACTAAATAGACCGAGGACAGGAAAGATAGCTTTGCGGTCAGCACAAAAACCTACAAACAACCACGCAGAGGGCGCAAAAAGACCCTCCGCACCGACTAACGGTACGGAGGTGCTTCCTCTGCGTCCCAGAGCTTCCAGCAAGCAAGAACAAACCAATATAGCAAGCTGGACAGAAAAAATAGCAAACAAAAATAACACAAGCAGAACTTAGCTTATGCAGGGCAGACAGGCCACAGGAACGATCCAGGAGAAAGCAAGACCAATACTGGAACATTGACTGGAGGCCAGGAACAAAGAACTAGGTGGAGGTAAATAGAGCAGCACCTAACGACTTAACCTCGTCACCTGAGGAAGGAAACTCAGAAGCCGCAGCCCCACTCACATCCACCAGAGGAAGCTCATAGACAGAACCAGCCGAAGTACCACTCATAACCACAGGAGGGAGCTTGACCACAGAATTCACAACAGGCCCCCCTTGAGACTCCGCCCAGGCTCCACCCCAGCCCCACCTCCACCCCTCGAACTGTCCACAGTCCCACCGCTCTAGAAAAAACTTCACTTCTCACCAATCACACATTAAAAGTTCCCATCACCAGATTACACATATAGCCAGCAGCTTTTGTTTTGGCCAAAAGATTTGTTAAGCCACCACCACGACAAGGTATACTCTTTTGGCTGGGCCCTACTCTAACCTACTAAACATTTGTTAAAATATCCAATACAATTTAGGTATATTTTTACTTCAATTTTTAAAATGACCAATATCATCATATCCAAGCGACAAATACAACTGCACCATGACCACACCCTATTACTATCACATAGTGACCTATAATACCACATAAAAGGAAGAAATACCGCCACACAATGAACAGACCATATATTACCACCACAGTGACTGAATAATAGCACATACAAGGAACATATACCACCACACCATGACCAGACCGCATATTACCACCACATAGTGACTGAATACTACAATACTGATCATTAATAAAAAAAACAAAACACAATACTATCATCATAAGTGCCATTATACACAGGAGATCTGTATATATTATCAGTGTACAGGTAATACAGTGATCATTGGTGACATTATACACAGGAGCTCTGTCTACAGTATGAGTGTACATGTAATACAGTGATCACCAGTGACATTATACACACGAGTGCTGTATATATTGTACCGGTTATACAGTGATCAATGACATTCTACACAGGCGCTCTGTATATAGTGTCAGTGTAAAGGTAATACAGTGATCACTGGTGACATTATACACAGGACCGCTGTATATAGTATACAGTGTATAGTGTCAAGTGTACAGGTAACACACTGACTCACCGGTGACTTCTCTAGGTGAAGTCCTTCATCTTCGCTTTTCATCTTCATCCATCACAGATCGCCATAACTTCTTCCAGCCAGGGCTCGTCTCTGAAGGAAATAACACATTTATCTAGAGTAGGGTTGAGCGACCTTGACCTTTTTAGAGTCGAGCCGTGTTTCGCGAAACCCGACTATCTTAGAAGTCGAGTCGAGTGGAATCGGCCGATTATCGCGAAAAGTCGGGTATCGCCCGAAACACGAAACCCAATGCAAGTCAATGGGGGAGCATAGTCGGCAGTGAGTGGAGGCCAGGAAAACACCTACACTGCCCATTTTAATGGCAAAAACATCCATTCTTGTTAAAGAAGCTTGTCAATCGTAATTTACCTTATAATAATTGGAAGGCATTTGAAATTGGGGGTCATTTGGCTAAAGTTGTGGGGGGTAGGGCTGGTTCAAGTAATTAGTGGGCCCAGTAAATCTGGACCACGTCACGGCAGTGGAGCAGGGAGAGGTAAGTATTTAAACTTTGCAAGTGCTGTGATCCTGAGCAAGCAGGGGGGGCCCACTCGTTGGCATTGGCACTGGCACAGGGCCCCTCAAAGTACAGCGGTGTGTTTGCACGGCGGGGGCGCCTCCCACCGGCAGCAACACTTTTGCGTACTATGAGAGGCCCTGTGCCAGTGACGTCGCCAACTAGTATTCCTCCCCCCACCTGATGAAGGAACCTGCACTTTCATCTGCACCTTCCTCTTTGTCCCCGTGTAAGGTGGTATGGTATGCGGGAAGAGGAACCTGACTTTCAGCAGGGTCACAATCTTGCTGTGTAGCGTGCACGGGGAATTTTGCGTTATGGGTCAATGTACCAGCAGACTCATCTATCACTGGCTGGGCAATGGGCAGGATGAGGAGGAAACACAGATATAGGCCCAAAGAATAAAGTGGGCTAAATGCAGTTCAAAATTGGTAACACAGGACTAACCAGGGGGCATTGCAGTGGAGGACAACTGGAATGAGAGGCTGACACAGAGAGTAGGCCCAAATCAGTAAGTAGTCGACATGCAGTTCAAAATTGGCAACCGTAGTAAACAGGCGGCCCAGCTTTGTTCAGTTGAGGAGAACAGCAAGGAGTGGCAGACACCGATAGTAGGCCCCAACCCAACTAGTAGGCCAAATGCAGTCTAACAAAAACAACTACTTAACAAGAGCCTGAAAATGGAATTTCAGGACAGGAAACCAGGAGAACAGCAAGGAGTGGCAGACACCGATAGTAGGCCCCAAACCAACTAGTACGCCAAATGCAGTTGTTCCATTTAACTACAATTTAATGAGAGCCTGAAGATAGAAGTTCAGGAAAGGCAACCTGGAGAACACCTTGGAGTGGAACACACCATCTCTCTACACCCCATACCCAATTTGTAGGCCTAATGCAGCGTAGTTTCCAACAACTACTAAACGAGAGCATGAAGATCGAAGCAATGGAGAGGAAACCTGGGGAACACCTTGGAGTGGAACACACCATCTCTCTACACCCCATACCCAATTTGTAGGCCTAATGCAGCGTAGTTTCCAACAACTACTAAACGAGAGCATGAAGATTGAAGCAATGGAGAGGAAACCTGGGGCACACCTTGGGGAGGCAGACACCGTTAGTAGGCCCTACCAAAGTTGTACACCCAATGCAGTTTTAAAATTCCTAGAGGCTGAAAACAAGACTATTGACGCTCAGCTTTTTTCAAAGGAACACAGCTGAATTGAGTGGCGCAGACAGACACAGGTAGTAGGACTCAAACCAAAAATGTGGCTCACTGCAGCAGAAAAAAGTTACAGGGGTACACAAGCTGCAGTGCTCTGGGCAGTGGAGGACAATTTCAATAGTGAAGCGCAGACAGACTTTGTACGCCTACTATTAAAAAAAGGATGCTCTATGCAATTATAAATAGGTTCCAGGGGTACACAGGCAGCAGTGGTGTGGTCAGTGGAGGCCTAGTGGAAGGAGTGACCGCAGACAGGCATCGAAGGCCTAAAATAATAACACATGGCTGTAGGCAATTTTAAATTGGTTCCAGGGGTACACGGGCAGCAGTGGTGTGGTCAGTGGAGGCCTAGTGGAAGGAGTGACCGCAGACAGGCATCGAAGGCCTAAAATAATAACACATGGCTGTAGGCAATTTTAAATTGGTTCCAGGGGTACACGGGCAGCAGTGGTGTGGTCAGTGGAGGCCTAGTGGAAGGAGTGACCGCAGACAGGCATCGAAGGCCTAAAATAAAAAAATTGGGCTGGCTGTAGGCAATTTTAAATTGGTTCCAGGGGTACACGGGCAGCAGTGGTGTGGTCAGTGGAGGCCTAGTGGAAGGAGTGACCGCAGACAGGCATCGAAGGCCTAAAATAAAAAAATTGTACTGGCTGTAGGCAATTTTAAATTGGTTCCAGGGGTACACGGGCAGCAGTGGTGTGGTCAGTGGAGGCCTAGTGGAAGGAGTGACCGCAGACAGGCATCGAAGGCCTAAAATAATAACACATGGCTGTAGGCAATTTTAAATTGGTTCCAGGGGTACACGGGCAGCAGTGGTGTGGTCATTGGAGGCCTAGTGGAAGGAGTGACCGCAGACAGGCATCGAAGGCCTAAAATAAAAAAATTGGGCTGGCTGTAGGCAATTTTAAATTGGTTCCAGGGGTACACGGGCAGCAGTGGTGTGGTCAGTGGAGGCCTAGTGAAAGGAGTGACCGCAGACAGGCATCGAAGGCCTAAAATAATAACACATGGCTGTAGGCAATTTTAAATTGGTTCCAGGGGTACACGGGCAGCAGTGGTGTGGTCAGTGGAGGCCTAGTGGAAGGAGTGACCGCAGACAGGCATCGAAGGCCTAAAATAATAACACATGGCTGTAGGCAATTTTAAATTGGTTCCAGGGGTACACGGGCAGCAGTGGTGTGGTCAGTGGAGGCCTAGTGGAAGGAGTGACCGCAGACAGGCATCGAAGGCCTAAAATAATAACACATGGCTGTAGGCAATTTTAAATTGGTTCCAGGGGTACACGGGCAGCAGTGGTGTGGTCAGTGGAGGCCTAGTGGAAGGAGTGACCGCAGACAGGCATCGAAGGCCTAAAATAAAAAAATTGGGCTGGCTGTAGGCAATTTTAAATTGGTTCCAGGGGTACACGGGCAGCAGTGGTGTGGTCAGTGGAGGCCTAGTGGAAGGAGTGACCGCAGACAGGCATCGAAGGCCTAAAATAAAAAAATTGGGCTGGCTGTAGGCAATTTTAAATTGGTTCCAGGGGTACACGGGCAGCAGTGGTGTGGTCAGTGGAGGCATATTGTAAGGAGTGACCGCAGACAGGCATCGAAGGCCTAACATAATAACACATGGCTGTAGGCAATTTTAAATTGGTTCCAGGGGTACACGGGCAGCAGTGGTGTGGTCAGTGGAGGCCTAGTGGAAGGAGTGACCGCAGACAGGCATCGAAGGCCTAAAATAAAAAAATTGTACTGGCTGTAGGCAATTTTAAATTGGTTCCAGGGGTACACGGGCAGCAGTGGTGTGGTCATTGGAGGCCTAGTGGAAGGAGTGACCGCAGACAGGCATCGAAGGCCTAAAATAAAAAAATTGGGCTGGCTGTAGGCAATTTTAAATTGGTTCCAGGGGTACACGGGCAGCAGTGGTGTGGTCAGTGGAGGCCTAGTGAAAGGAGTGACCGCAGACAGGCTTTGAAGGCCTAAAATAATAACACATGGCTGTAGGCAATTTTAAATTGGTTCCAGGGGTACACGGGCAGCAGTGGTGTGGTCAGTGGAGGCCTAGTGGAAGGAGTGACCGCAGACAGGCATCGAAGGCCTAAAATAATAACACATGGCTGTAGGCAATTTTAAATTGGTTCCAGGGGTACACGGGCAGCAGTGGTGTGGTCAGTGGAGGCCTAGTGGAAGGAGTGACCGCAGACAGGCATCGAAGGCCTAAAATAATAACACATGGCTGTAGGCAATTTTAAATTGGTTCCAGGGGTACACGGGCAGCAGTGGTGTGGTCAGTGGAGGCCTAGTGGAAGGAGTGACCGCAGACAGGCATCGAAGGCCTAAAATAATAACACATGGCTGTGGGCAATTTTAAATTGGTTCCAGGGGTACACGGGCAGCAGTGGCCTGGTCAGTGTAGTAGTAGTAGAAAGAACGGACCGCAGACAGGCATCAAAGGCCTAAAATAAAAAAATTGGGCTGGCTGTAGGCAATTTTAAATTGGTTCCAGGGGTACACGGGCAGCAGTGGTGTGGTCAGTGGAGGCATATTGTAAGGAGTGACCGCAGACAGGCATCGAAGGCCTAAAATAATAACACATGGCAGTAGGCAATTTTAAATTGGTTCCAGGGGTACACGGGCAGCAGTGGTGTGGTCAGTGGAGGCCTAGTGGAAGGAGTGACCGCAGACAGGCATCGAAGGCCTAAAATAAAAAAATTGGGCTGGCTGTAGGCAATTTTAAATTGGTTCCAGGGGTACACGGGCAGCAGTGGTGTGGTCAGTGGAGGCCTAGTGGAAGGAGTGACCGCAGACAGGCATCGAAGGCCTAAAATAAAAAAATTGGGCTGGCTGTAGGCAATTTTAAATTGGTTCCAGGGGTACACGGGCAGCAGTGGTGTGGTCAGTGGAGGCATATTGTAAGGAGTGACCGCAGACAGGCATCGAAGGCCTAACATAATAACACATGGCTGTAGGCAATTTTAAATTGGTTCCAGGGGTACACGGGCAGCAGTGGTGTGGTCAGTGGAGGCCTAGTGGAAGGAGTGACCGCAGACAGGCATCGAAGGCCTAAAATAACACATGGCTGTAGGCAATTTTAAATTGGTTCCAGGGGTACACGGGCAGCAGTGGTGTGGTCAGTGGAGGCCTAGTGGAAGGAGTGACCGCAGACAGGCATCGAAGGCCTAAAATAAAAAAATTGGGCTGGCTGTAGGCAATTTTAAATTGGTTCCAGGGGTACACGGGCAGCAGTGGTGTGGTCAGTGGAGGCATATTGTAAGGAGTGACCGCAGACAGGCATCGAAGGCCTAAAATAATAACACGTGGCTGTAGGCAATTTTAAATTGGTTCCAGGGGTACACGGGCAGCAGTGGTGTGGTCAGTGGAGGCCTAGTGGAAGGAGTGACCGCAGACAGGCATCGAAGGCCTAAAATAAAAAAATTGGGCTGGCTGTAGGCAATTTTAAATTGGTTCCAGGGGTACACGGGCAGCAGTGGTGTGGTCAGTGGAGGCCTAGTGGAAGGAGTGACCGCAGACAGGCATCGAAGGCCTAAAATAATAACACATGGCTGTAGGCAATTTTAAATTGGCTCCAGGGGTACACGGGCAGCAGTGGCCTGGTCAGTGTAGTAGTAGTAGAAAGAACGGACCGCAGACAGGCATCAAAGGCCTAAAATAAAAAAATTGGGCTGGCTGTAGGCAATTTTAAATTGGTTCCAAGGGTACACGGGCAGCAGTGGTGTGGTCAGTGGAGGCATATTGTAAGGAGTGACCGCAGATAGGCATCGAAGGCCTAAAATAATAACACATGGCTGTAGGCAATTTTAAATTGGTTCCAGGGGTACACGGGCAGCAGTGGTGTGGTCAGTGGAGGCCTAGTGGAAGGAGTGACCGCAGACAGGCATCGAAGGCCTAAAATAAAAAAATTGGGCTGGCTGTAGGCAATTTTAAATTGGTTCCAGGGGTACACGGGCAGCAGTGGTGTGGTCAGTGGAGGCCTAGTGGAAGGAGTGACCGCAGACAGGCATCGAAGGCCTAAAATAATAACACATGGCTGTAGGCAATTTTAAATTGGTTCCAGGGGTACACGGGCAGCAGTGGTGTGGTCAGTGGAGGCATAGTGGAAGGAGTGACCGCAGACAGGCTTCAAAGGCCTAACATAACAAAAATGTCAATACAATGGTATTGTCAGTGGCAGGCATTGAAGGATGTCAGCGCATACACTAAACATTGGTGGAGCTGTGAGATAATTTTGCAAGTGGTAGAGCACTGTTTGAGCTGGGGGGGGGGAACTGTCTTGTGGCCGGCGGTACAGGCCCAGGGCCCCTCATATTACAACGGTGTGTCTGACGTTGGGTGCGCACCACCACCGCCAGAGACACTTTATTGTACTAGGAGGGACCCAGTGGCAATGCCGTCGACCAAAAGCGGGCACACCCACCTCTTCAGACAAACAGCACTCTCACGGGTGCTGTCGCCAAGTGTCGATACCACGGCCCCGTGTGGGGAGTTTGGCCATTTAGTGAGGTGTAAATATGTCGTATGCTGGACAATCAGGTGCAGAAAATTACTAGATTGGAAAAGGCATTCAGAATAGTCCACAGGCAAGACCTTTTCATAGGAAAGCTAGGTGTCAGCCGGGCAAGGTGGGGCAAAAGATTTCGAAATCCAGTTGTGGTTCATTTTAATGAAGGTTAGATCATCTACATTTTGGGTAGCCAGACGAGTCCTTTTTTCTGTTAGTATTGAACCTGCAGCACTGAATACTCTTTCTGATAGGACACTAGCTGCCGGGCAAGCAAGCTCCTGCAATGCATATTCTGCCAATTCTGGCCAGGTGTCTAATTTTGATGCCCAGTAATCAAATGGGAATGACGGTTGAGGGAGAACATCGATAAGGGATGAAAAATAGTTTGTAACCATACTGGACAAATGTTGTCTCCTGTCACTTTGAATTGATGCTGCAGTACCTGTCCTGTCTGCGGTCATAGCAAAATCACTCCACAACCTGGTCAGAAAACCCCTCTGGCCAACGCCACTTCTGATTTCTGCCCCTCTAACTCCTCTGGTCTGCTGGCCCCTGCAGCTCGTGTGAGAACGATCACGGGCGCTGTGTGCAGGGAATGCCAGAAGCAAACGGTCAACAAGAGTTGATTGTTTGGTTGCTAATATTAGTTCCAAGTTCTCATGTGGCATTATATTTTGCAATTTGCCTTTATAGCGAGGATCAAGGAGGCAGGCCAACCAGTAATCTTCATCATTCATCATTTTAGTTATGCGTGTGTCCCTTTTGAGGATACGTAAGGCATAATCCGCCATGTGGGCCAAAGTTCCAGTTCTCAAATCTGCGGTTGTGCTTGGTTGAGGGGCAGTTTCAGGCAAATCAACGTCACTTGTGTCCCTCCAAAAACCAGAACCCGGCCTTGCCGCGCCACCAATTTCCAGTGGACCCGGAAAAGCTTCCTCATTAAAAATATAATCATCCCCATCATCCTCCTCGTCCTCCTCCTCCTCTTCGCCCGCTAACTCGTCCTGTACACTGCCCTGGCCAGACAATGGCTGACTGTCATCAAGGCTTTCCTCTTCCTCAGCTGCAGACGCCTGATCCTTTATGTGCGTCAAACTTTGCATCAGCAGACGCATTAGGGGGATGCTCATGCTTATTATGGCGTTGTCTGCACTAACCAGCCGTGTGCATTCCTCAAAACACTGAAGGACTTGACACATGTCTTGAATCTTCGACCACTGCACACCTGACAACTCCATGTCTGCCATCCTACTGCCTGCCCGTGTATGTGTATCCTCCCACAAAAACATAACAGCCCGCCTCTGTTCGCACAGTCTCTGAAGCATGTGCAGTGTTGAGTTCCACCTTGTTGCAACGTCTATGATTAGGCGATGCTGGGGAAGGTTCAAAGAACGCTGATAGGTCTGCATACGGCTGGAGTGTACGGGCGAACGGCGGATATGTGAGCAAAGTCCACGCACTTTGAGGAGCAGGTCGGATAACCCCGGATAACTTTTCAGGAAGCACTGCACCACCAGGTTTAAGGTGTGAGCCAGGCAAGGAATGTGTTTCAGTTGGGAAAGGGAGATGGCAGCCATGAAATTCCTTCCGTTATCACTCACTACCTTGCCTGCCTCAAGATCTACAGTGCCCAGCCACGACTGCGTTTCTTTCTGCAAGAACTCGGACAGAACTTCTGCGGTGTGTCTGTTGTCGCCCAAACACTTCATAGCCAATACAGCCTGCTGACGTTTGCCAGTAGCTGCCCCATAATGGGAGACCTGGTGTGCAACAGTGGCAGCTGCGGATGGAGTGGTTGTGCGACTGCGGTCTGTGGACGAGCTCTCGCTTCTGCAGGAGGACGAAGAGGAGGAGGAGGGGGTGCGAACGGCTACAGCCAACTGTTTCCTAGACCGTGGGCTAGGCAGAACTGTCCCAAACTTGCTGTCCCCTGTGGACCCTGCATCCACAACATTCACCCAGTGTGCCGTGATGGACACGTAACGTCCCTGGCCATGCCTACTGGTCCATGCATCTGTTGTCAGGTGCACCTTTGTGCTCACAGATTGCCTGAGTGCATGGACGATGCGCTCTTTAACATGCTGGTGGAGGGCTGGGATGGCTTTTCTGGAAAAAAAGTGTCGACTGGGTAGCTCGTAGCGTGGTACAGCGTAGTCCATCAGGGCTTTGAAAGCTTCGCTTTCAACTAACCGGTAGGGCATCATCTCTAACAAGATTAGTCTAGCTATGTGGGCGTTCAAACCCTGTGTACGCGGATGCGAGGCTAAGTACTTCCTTTTTCTAACCATAGTCTCATGTAGGGTGAGCTGGACTGGAGAGCTGGAGATCGTGGAACTAGCGGGGGTGCCGGTGGACATGGCAGACTGAGAGACGGTGGGAGATGGTATTGTTGCCGCCGGTGCCCTAGATGCAGTGTTTCCTACTACGAAACTGGTGATTCCCTGACCCTGACGGCTTTGGCCTGGCAAAGAAACCTGCACAGATACTGCAGGTGGTGCGGAAAATGGTGGCCCTACACTGCCGGAAGGGATGTTGCGTTGCTGACTAGCTTCATTGGCCGAGGGTGCTACAACCTTAAGGGACGTTTGGTAGTTAGTCCAGGCTTGCAAATGCATGGTGGTTAAATGTCTATGCATGCAACTTGTATTGAGACTTTTCAGATTCTGTCCTCTGCTTAAGGTAGTTGAACATTTTTGACAGATGACTTTGCGCTGATCAATTGGATGTTGTTTAAAAAAATGCCAGACTGCACTCTTTCTAGCATCGGATACCTTTTCAGGCATTGCAGACTGAGCTTTAACCGGATGGCCACGCTGTCCTCCAACAGGTTTTGGCTTTGCCACGCGTTTTGGGCAAGATACGGGCCCGGCAGATGGAACCTGTTGCGATGTTGATGCCTGCTGCGGCCCCTCCTCCTCCGCTTCAGAACTGCTGCCGCCTGCACCCTGTTCCCCCAATGGCTGCCAATCGGGGTCAAGAACTGGGCCATCTATTACCTCTTCTTGTAGCTCGTGTGCAACTTCGTCTGTGTCACCGTGTCGGTCGGTGGTATAGCGTTCGTGATGGGACAACATAGTCTCATCAGGGTCTGATTCTTGATCATTACCCTGCGAGGGCAATGTTGTGGTCTGAGTCAAAGGACCAGCATAGTAGTCTGGCTGTGGCTGTGCATCAGTGCACTCCATGTCAGATTCAACTTGTAATGGGCATGGACTGTTAACTGCTTCACTTTCTAAGCCAGGGACGGTATGTGTAAAGAGCTCCATGGAGTAACCCGTTTTGTCGCCTGCTGCATTCTTCTCTGTTGTTGTTTTTGCTGAAGAGGACAAGGAAGCGACTTGTCCCTGACCGTGAACATCCACTAACGACGCGCTGCTTTGACATTTACCAGTTTCACGAGAGGAGGCAAAAGAGCTAGAGGCTGAGTCAGCAAGATAAGCCAAAACTTGCTCTTGCTGCTCCGGCTTTAAAAGCGGTTTTCCTACTCCCAAAAAAGGGAGCGTTCGAGGCCTTGTGTAGCCAGACGACAAACCTGGCTCCACAGCTCCAGACTTAGGTGCAATATTTTTTTCCCCACGACCAGCTGATGCTCCACCACTACCACTACCCTCATTACCTGCTGACAATGAACGCCCCCGGCCACGACCTCTTCCACCAGACTTCCTCATTGTTTTAAAAACGTAAACAAACTAACGGTATTTGTTGCTGTCACACAACTTACACGGTGAGCTATAACTTCAGTATGATTTAGCTACCCCTTTACAGGTGAGTGAGACCACAACGAAAATCAGGCACAATGTTACACACTCTGTTGTTGGTGGCAACAAATGAGAGAGATGCCACACACGCAGGACTGTCACTGAAGCACAAATGTAAATATTAATCTCCCACTGATTTGATTTTTTTTTTCTTCAGGGAGACTTTAGGAAAAAAAAAAAATTGAATAAAATGATTTTTTCAGGAAGAATTTAGAAACCAAATAAAATAAAATGATTTTTTCAGGGAGAATTTAGAAAACAAATAAAACAAAAAAAGGCTTTCTATGGCCCACTGAGTGAGAGATGACGCACACAGGAGTCAGGAGTGGCACACAAGCCCAGAGGCCAATATTTATCTCCCACTGATTGATGTAGTGATTTTTTCAGGTAGATTTTGGAACCCAAATCAAGCAAAAAAAAATAATAGGCTTTCTATGGCCCACAATTGGAGAGAGAGAGAGAGAGATGGCACACCCAGGAGTCAAGACTGGCAGACAAGCAGAAAGGGCAATATTAATCTCCCACTGATTTGTTGTTTTTTTTTTTTCCAGGGAGACTTTATAAAAAAAAATAATAATAAAAAAAAAGATTTTTTCAGGAAGAATTTAGAAACCAAATAAAATAAAAATGATTTTTTCAGGGAGAATTTATAAAACAAAACAAAAAATAGGCTTTCTATGGCCCACTGAGTGAGAGATGACGCACACAGGAGTCAGGAGTGGCACACAAGCCCAGAGGCCAATATTTATCTCCCACTGATTGATTTATTGATTTTTTCAGGTAGAATTTAGAACCCAAATCAACCAAAAACATAAATAGGCTTTCTATGGCCCACTATTTGTGAGAGAGATGGCACGCTCAGGACTGGCACACAAGCCCAGAGGCCAATATTAATCTCCCACTTTTTTTTTTTTTTGTTCCAGGGAAAATTTATAAACCCAATAAAAAAAATAATAAATAGGCTTTCTATGGCCCACTATCTGAGAGAGAGAGATGGCACGCTTAGGACTGGCACACAAGCCCAAAGGCCAATATTAATCTCCCTTTTTTTTTTCAGGGAGAATTTATAAAACCAAAAAAATAAAAATAAATAGGCTTTCTATGGCCCACTATTTGTGAGAGAGATGGCACGCTCAGGACTGGCACACAAGCCCAGAGGCCAATATTAATCTCCCACTTTTTTTTTTTTTGTTCCAGGGAAAATTTATAAACCCAATAAAAAAAATAATAAATAGGCTTTCTATGGCCCACTATCTGAGAGAGAGAGATGGCACGCTTAGGACTGGCACACAAGCCCAAAGGCCAATATTAATCTCCCACTGATTGATTTATTGATTTTTTCAGGTAGAATTTAGAACCCAAATCAAGCAAAAAAATAAATAGGCTTTCTATGGCCCACTGACTGAGAGATGGCACACACAGGAGTCAAGAGTGGCACACAAGCCCTGAGGCCAATATTTTTCTCCCACTGATTGATGTAGTGATTTTTTCAGGTAGATTTTATAACCCAAATCAAGCAAAAATATAAATAGGCTTTCTATGGCCCACTGAGTGAGAGATGGCACACACAGGGATGGCACTCTAGCAGAAATGTCAATCTTAATCTCCCACAAAAAAAAAAAAAAAAAAACAGGGAGTGTCCAACAATTACTATCTCCCTGCAGTAATCTCAGCCAGGTATGGCAGGCAGCAATAAGGAGTGGACTGATGCACAAATTAAATAAAAAGTGTGGACAAACAAAAAAGATAGCTGTGCAGAAAGGAAGGAACAAGAGGATTTGTGCTTTGAAAAAAGCAGTTGGTTTGCACAGCGGCGTACACACAGCAATGCAGCTATCAGGGAGCCTTCTAGGGCAGCCCAATGAGCTACAGCGCTGAGGGGAAAAAAAAAAAAAAAATGTAGCTTCCACTGTCCCTGCACACCGAAGGTGGTGTTGGGCAGTGGAAATCGCTACAGCACAAGCGGTTTGGTGGTTATGGACCCTGCCTAACGCTATCCCTGCTTCTGACGAAGCGGCAGCAACCTCTCCCTAAGCTCAGATCAGCAGCAGTAACATGGCGGTCGGCGGGAACGCCCCTTTATAGCCCCTGTGACGCCGCAGACAGCAAGCCAATCACTGCAATGCCCTTCTCTAAGATGGTGGGGACCAGGACCTATGTCATCACGCTGCCCACACTCTGCGTTTACCTTCATTGGCTGAGAAATGGCGCTTTTCGCGTCATTGAAACGCGACTTTGGCGCGAAAGTCGCGTACCGCATGGCCGACCCCGCACAGGGGTCGGATCGGGTTTCATGAAACCCGACTTTGCCAAAAGTCGGCGACTTTTGAAAATGAACGACCCGTTTCGCTCAACCCTAATCTAGATCACCACTTGCAGAACACATTACTTATTTTTTCCCAACTTCTTAACTACACCAGAAGAAGAAGAAAAAAAAAGTCGACAGTGTGGCTCTGCACAGTAACAGGACAGTCTCACCCATTTAAAACAGTATCCTCAAAAAATAAAATAAATACATCCCTGCAGTAATAATATCCCTCGGGCTAGTTTCACATTTGTGGTTGAGTCCGCAGCGTCTTGTCTACAATTGCAAACTCATGCAAATGCATGATAATGCAGTGTTTTTTTATCCGCATCAGCTTACGCAAGACGGAAAAAAAAACGCTGCGTGTTTCATGCGTTTGCTGTTTTTATGCGCAGGCGTTCAATAGGAAAAAGATTTTTCAGGAGAATTTCCTTGACTCAATCCACTCCAAATGAGTGTGTATCATGGGATTTATTGTTTACTCAGAAAACATATGCGTACGCAAACGCAAGTCCTTTCATGTACCTGCGTCCACAATGTAAAAGATATGAAATCAAGACGCATGCATATGTATGCATCAGAAATGCTGCGGACACAACCGCAAATGTGAAACCGGCCTTAAATTAGCCCCTATGGTAATAATATCCCCAATCCTGGCCCCCATGTCACATTCCTGACTCCAGCCATATGTTCTCCCATCCTGCTCCCATGTGATATCCCAATCCTGCCCCATCTGTCCCATGATCTTGCCCCATCTGTCACATGACCCTGCCCCATCTGTTCCGTGATCCTGCTCCATCTATCCCGTGATCCTGCCCCATCTGTCCTGTGATCCTGCTCCATCTGCCCCATGATCCTGCCCCATCTGTTTCCATTGTATCCATCCCGCAACATGATCCTGCACCATCTGTCTCCATCCTGCCCCATATTCCTGCCCCATCTGTCTCCATCCTGCACCATGTCTCCATCCTGCCCCCTCTGTTTCCATCCTGCCCCTGTGTCTCTATCCTGCCCGTGTCTCCATCCTGCCCGTGTCTTCATTCTGCCCCGTGTCTCCCTTCTGCCCCCGTGTCTCCATTTTGCCCCCGTGTCTCCATTCTGCCCCCGTGTCTCCATCCTGCCTGTCACTGTGTCCTTCTCCGGTACCACACAATCAACAGAGCCAGAGAAGAGTGAACAATCCCAAGACCTTTATTTAGGCAAAAATACGAAAGGTCCATATAGGATCCACCACACAAAGGATAAAATAGTCCAGAACACGAATGCAGTTCAGTAACAGGATAAAAGTTCAACAATCCAGCAGACAGAGGATCACATAGTCCATATACTCTTCTTTCTCTCTGAGATGCTGTGAACACATCATCATTCCACACAGGACTGATCTGTGTCTCACCCCCCTGATATTTTAAAAGTTCCCCTCCTCATTCACAGGTCAGGAGGGGGAAGGTCTCAGGGGATCATTGTTTCAACAAGCTAGGTCAACATGTCATTAGCATATTAGCAAACAATACTGTGCTGTGGGGGCTAATATCAGATGGCAGCAACAGCCATTCATCAATTAGCAAATAACTCCTACAAGAGAACACCATGAAAATAAGTAAAATAGAAATATACACAAAAATGATACCCACATAGCATATCACACCATCACACTGCCCCGTGTCTCCATCCTGCCCCCGGTGCCTCCATCCTGCCCCGTGTCTCCATCCTGCCCCCGTGTCTCCATTCTGCCCACGTCTCCATCCTGCCCCCGTCTCCATCCTGCCCCACATCTCCATCCTGCCTCATGTCTCTATTCTGCACCATGTGTTTACATCCTGCCCCCACGTCTCCCACGTCTCCATCCTGCCCCATGTCTCCATTCTGCACCATGTGTTTACATCCTGCCCCCATGTCTCGATCCTGCCCCATGTCTCCATCCTGCCCCGTGTCTCTATCCTGCCCCCATGTCTCCATCCTGCCCCCGTGTCTCCATCCTGCCCCCTGTGTCACCATTCTGCCCCATGTCCCTATTCTGCACCATGTGTTTACATCCTGCCCCCATGTCTCCATCCTGCCCTCTGTGTCTCCATCCTGTCCCTGTGTCTCCATTCTGCCCCATGTCTCCATTCTGCCCCATGTCTCCATTCTGCCCCATGTCTCCATTCTGCCCCCTGTCTCCATTCTGCCCTGTGTCTCCATTCTACCCCGGGCAGGATGGAGACACATGGTCCATGTGTCTCTTCATCTGGCCATCGCAAGATATTGCGGCTTGCCGCTTTCAATAAAAATAAAAAACTTTCTCCTTACCTGGCCACATTCCTGCGGCAATGTTCTCTCCAGGCATTTCAGCGCGGACTCACTGGCGAATGACAATGTCATATGCCGGCAACGTGCGCGCTGACGTCAGCTGCCAGCCTCCGATTGGCTGGCGGCTTTTAACCATTGCCGTGCGGGCCCGCACGGCAATAGAGTTTAAATGAACCTGCGCCTTGGATGCAGGTTTAGTTACTGCACCAGGAGAATCCTGCCACTGGGGCTCAATAAGCAGAAGAGACGGAGCCCGATGCGGGCCCCCTCTGCTTATCTGGCCCCATACACTAGTCAGGGCAGTAATGCCCTGATGGCAGCCCTGGTCACAGATTGTAATCAGCAGGTTGCAACAGAGATACAGAGTGGCTGGTAGAGTCACAGAAAGGCATTGGACGTCCCTTGGCCACATCCCACTCTGATGACCACTCATTGTGAACAATGCACTTTGGAGCCTGATGATGAATGCCACACAACTCCAGGCACATTTAAGGGAGGTGAGATGCACCCAAGTGTCACGTCGGACCAGTCGAAATGGTTTCCATCAGTGTGGTCTGGGTCTGGGTGCTAGATGACGTGCAAGGGTATCTGACCACACCACCAGGCTCAGGCGTCATCGCAAGGGAGCAACTACACTGAATGAAGGACTAGTTGACCTCAGTGCTGTTCACTGATGAAAGTCAATTTACACTGAGCAGAAATTATGGCCGCCAACGATGTTGGAAACGTCAAGAAAAGCATTCACCTGAATGGGTCTATGTATGTGTCTCCGGTATGTGTGAAAACTGTCACCACACATACGGGACACACTGATTTCTGAAAGAGCCCTAAGGGACCAGCTCTCAGGTAGACGCTGGTGCACACACAAGTGTCCGATTAAACCTGCAGTTTATTAAACGTCCATAAACCATCCAGCCTAACAAACAAAACAGCCTCTTCTGGGAACAAAAGGTATAACAGCACCGCAATGGAAAATAAACAGTCTGTATATACCACGGGCTCACCTGTTTAAATGTCATATTTTCACTCAACCTCTGGCAGAGACTGAGCCACACATTAAGGTCTTTCCACCTTGCACGCACACTAATGATACAGCAGGACTTTCTTATATCTGCTCTATCACACCCCAAGGTGGGGATACTTTATTAGCCAGTCCCACCCATGTGACTGACTGCTTGCAAACCCAGCCCTGGACATGCCCTATTAACATTCTCAACACTAAAGGTGCTGGAGCCTGATTTTCTGGGCTTACATCACTGAGGCCTCGATGATAAATATCTCCCCTCGAAGACCTGTTCGGCGGCCATCTTACAGTTGACTATGATGGCAATTGCATTCCTATAATGCTATGTGTTAAGGCTTTGATTACAGGCATTGTATGTGCCAGAAACTCATCAGTTTGCCATGCAATTACCTCATGGAACATGTGTTTTTAATATGGATTAAATAATTTTTAATTATTGGAAGTGCTCTGCATCCTTGGTAAATGTGAATTGTTTGCTGTGGATCAAAGCTATAAGGCCGGCGTCACACATGGTGTAAAACAATACGGTCCGTATCTTACGGCCGTAATACGCTGAAAAGTCCCCAAAAAAGTGGTCCGTAGCTCCTCCGTAGGCAGGGTGTGTCAACGTATTTTGCGCATGGCATCCTCCGTATGTAATCCGTATGGCATCCGTACTGCGTGTTTTTCTCGCAGGCTTGCAAAACGAACACACAGCTATACAAGGGATCCATGTGTTAAAAAAAAAAAATTATATATATATATATATACTGTCTATATATATATATATGTCATTAGACACATATATGTATATATATTATTATTTCATACAGCGCTAGATAGCTTTAAAGCCGGTAATTCAATTACCGGCTTTTTCTTTCTCCTTCCTAAACCCGACATGATTTGTGACATGATTTACATACAGTAAACCATCTCATATCACCTTTTTTTTTGCATATTCCACACTACTAATGTTAGTAGTGTGTATATGCAAAATTTGGCCGTTCTGGCTATTAAATTAAAGGGTTACATGGCGGAAAAAATTGGCGTGGGCTCCCGCGCAATTTTCTCCGCCAGAGTAGTAAAGCCAGTGACTGAGGGCAGATATTAATAGCCTGGAGAGGGTCCACGGTTATTGGCCCCTCCCTGGCTAAAAACACCTGCCCCCAGCCACCCCAGAAAAGGCACATCTGGAAGATGCGCCCATTCTGGCACTTGGCCACTCTCTTCCCATTCCCGTGTAGCGGTGGGATATGGGGTAATGAAGGGTTAATGCTATTGTAAGGTGACATTAAGCCAAATTAATAATGGAGAGGCGTCAATTATGACACCTATCCATTATTAATCCAATAGTAGTAAAGGGTTAAAAAAAACACACACACATTATTAAAAATTATTTTAATGAAAAAATCACAAAGGTTGTTGTAATAATTTATTCTACGCTCAATCCACTCACTGAAGACCCTCGATCTGTAACAAAGTCAAAATAATAAACCAACAATATCCTTACCTTCCGCAGATCTGTAATGTCCAACGATGTAAATCCATCTGAAGGGGTTAAAATATTTTGCAGCCACGAGCTTTGCTAATGCAACGTTGTTTGTGGCTGCAAAACCCCGGGGAATGAAGGCAAAGTAGGTCAATGACCTATATTTACCTGCATTTGCGGTGAGGCGCCCTCTGCTGGTTGTCCCTAGATCGTGGGAACTTTCCTAGAAAGATCCCAGGCTCGAGTTCATATGAGGACAACCAGCAGAGGGCGCCTCTTATGAACTCGAGCCTGCGATCTTTCTAGGAAAGTTCCCACGATCTAGGGACAACCAGCAGAGGGCGCCTCACCGCAAGTGCAAGTAAATATAGGTCATTGACCTACTTTACCTTCATTCCCCGGGGTTTTGCAGCCATGAACAACGTTGCATTAGCAAAGCTCGTGGCTGCAAAATATTTTAACCCCTTCAGATGGATTTACATCGTTGGACATTACAGATCTGCGGAAGGTATAGATATTGTTGGTTTATTATTTTGACTTTGTTACAGATCGAGGGTCTTCAGTGAGTAGATTGAGCGTAGAATAAATTATTGCAACAACCTTTGTGATTTTTTCATTAAAATAATTTTTAATAATGTGTGTGTGTTTTTTTTAACCCTTTACTACTATTGGATTAATAATGGATAGGTGTCATAATTGACGCCTCTCCATTATTAATTTGGCTTAATGTCACCTTACAATAGCAAGGTGGCATTAACCCTTCATTACCCCATATCCCACCGCTACACGGGAATGGGAAGAGAGTGGCCAAGTGCCAGAATAGGCGCATCTTCCAGATGTGCCTTTTCTGGGGTGGCTGGGGGCAGGTGTTTTTAGCCAGGGAGGGGGCCAATAACCGTGGACCCTCTCCAGGCTATTAATATCTGCCCTCAGTCACTGGCTTTACTACTCTGGCGGAGAAAATTGCGCGGGAGCCCACGCCAATTTTTTCCGCCATTTAACCCTTTAATTTAGTAGATAGAACGGCCAAATTTTGCATATACACACTACTAACATTACTAGTGTGGAATATGCAAAAAAATGGGGATATGATATGGTTTACTGTATGTAAACCATGTCTCATATCATGTCGGGTTTAGGAAGGAGATAGCAAAAGCCGGTAATTGAATTACCGGCTTTAAAGCTATCTAGCGCTGTATGAAGTAATAATATATATACATATATGTGTCTCACTGACATATATATATATATATATATATATATATATATATATACCTATTCTATGTGTACACATTTATTCTACCTATTCTAATGTAAGCTGTCAGTGTGATTTTACTGTACACCGCACTGAATTACCGGCTTTTCTCTCTAACACCGCTGCGTATTTCTCGCAAGTCACACTGCTGGTCCGTGGGTAATCCGTATTTTTGGGGCTTCTATAGACTTTCATTGGCGTTTTTTTTGTGCAATACGGTGACAAACGCAGCATGCTGCGATTTTCTACGGCTATAGAAAGCCGTATAATACGGATCAGTAAAATACGGCAGATAGGAGCTGGGGCATAGAGAATAATTGAGCCGTTTGTTTGGCGAGTTTTACGGACGTAGTTTCTGCGCTCTTACGTCCGTAAAACTCGCAAGTGTGACGGCGGCCTAACCGCTATAAAAAGACCATCAAATCACCAACACACAAACACTTAAAGCAACGCACGAATCACATATCAGTGAGTGCTCATATAGAGCGCCCTGATTCCATATAGCCTGGTGGAAAAACACAACCCCTTTTTGAAAAAAAAAAGTGTATACATAAACCACCATAGGAAAAAAGCATTAGGCGCCAATAAACAATCGTCTGGGATGTAATGTAAATTGAGGTACCATCTTTTATTTTTTACTTACTTCCTCTCACAGAATGAGCGATGATAGGTTTAATTAAAGCAGCCCTGAAATTGGTTTTTACTAAAGAGACAAGACTCAGTCCTCTTCCTGATGGCTCTGCCTCCCGTACTCATAAAGCTGTGATGACTGAGGGCCGATTCATCACTTGCAATTTATTGAAGTCACGTTTCTCTTTTTGCCTTATGGTATTGACTAATGTTTTTGCCAGCAAATTCTTCAAAATTGCGCACATGGTTCATGAATATGGCACAAAATCGAAAACAATTTTTTATTTTTTTAAATCAGATTGTGTGACTTTTTAGCAGCAAAAGTCACAAATCCTTTCAAAACTTGTAAAATGCTCCAAATTCTAGAAATCCTACTCCAAGGGAAAAGTGAAGTGAGATGAGAAAAAAATGTGACATAAATGTCATGAATCTGTTTAAACTATCAGCAAAAGCAAAGTTGTCGAAGAAAAAAAAAAAAAAAGACTTAAAAAATTGCACTGAAATGACATTAAAGATATTTAGGCACATATTCTAACACCATTAAAAAAGCGCAAATTTTCCTGCAAGAAACATTATCACAATTTGGCTTTCCCTCATCAGCAATATCTGCCATCATGGGAATGTACTCTCGCCCCTCAGCTAGAATTAAACTTAATGGATCATTGACAGACTCATTTCAGATTCGCAACGGCACGAGACAGGGCTGCCCCCTATCCCCGTTATTATTTGTATTATCAATCGAACCACTCTTACAAGCCATCCAACAATGCACTGAAATAACAGGCCTGCAGGTCCAGGGAGCCCACTACAAAACTGCGGCGTTTGCGGATGACCTTTTATTGGTAATCTCTAGACCACTGAGGAGCATTCCAGCCATACTAGCTATCCTGGAAAAGTTCAGTGAATTATCAAATTTCAAAATAAATGAAACAAAATCGGAATTTTTAAATTTAGGTCTGCCAACACACGTAGAAAATAAGCTTAAGCTAACATATTCGTTCCCTTGGCAACCGAAAAGCCTTAAATACTTGGGTATACAGTTGTGCGCGTCAGACAAAGACTTATTCGAACTAAATCTTAAACAGCTATTGAGAAACACAACCGAAACCCTCCACTCTTGGAAGGACACACATTTGTCGTGGATAGGTAGAAAAAATATATTAAAAAGCATAATCCTACCAAAGTTTCTTTACGTATTTAACATGCTTCCAATCCAAATCCCTTCCTCCTACCTCTCTAAAGTGCATTCCCTTTTTTTTAGTTATATCTGGCGGAAAAGTAAACCGCGGATTAATTCAAAAACCCTAACATTACCAAAAGAGATGGGAGGAATGGGTGCTCCGGACATAATAAAATACTATCATGCAGCACACATTTCGAGAACAATTAACTGGATCAGAAAAACTGAAAGCAAACAATGGCTAAATATAGAAGAAGAAATGTCACCTCTCCCTCTGCGCTCTATACTACTCGGACAAAATGAAGATCTCGCCCCACCAAAAATAAAAAACATTCACACCTTAGCTACAATTAAAGTATGGGAAAAATACTGCCATAATTTGGCTCCACCTTTATCCCCCTTAACAAAAATCGCAGACTTGCTGGATTCCCTTCCAAAACAAGCCACACAAATTTCATTAGAGCACATACTGGAGGACGGTGCCCTTATATCATTAGAAAAATTACACAAAATCCCAGGTCTCTCAGGCCTGACATTCCTGCAGCACAGAAAACTCTCTCATATAACAAACCAATATAGCCGCCAGGCTGATCTTAACAGACCATTAACCGACTACGAAAGATTATGTGCCGGACTGAGACCTCCTACTAAGGTTCTGTCAATTATATATCAATCCTTAATCAAAATAGACACAACATTGAAGCGCGCCTACCTGGCTAGATGGGAAAAGGACTTGGGTTGTACCTTTACTGACACGCAAATTAAACAAATCTACAGGAACTCACACGGTCACTCAAAATGTGTGAGAATGCAAGAAAATTCTTTTAAACTGGTCACTAGATGGTATATTACGCCCATGCAGATCAAGAGATGGCATCATGCTACATCTGTTGACTGCTGGAGATGCGGCATAGAAGAAGGTAGCTACTTACACATATGGTGGTCATGCCAGTCATTAACCCCCCTCTGGAAAGAAGTTAATTCAATAATATATAAACTACTAAATAAACACATTACATGTAGGCCCGAAAATATATTCCTGCACATTCCAGTTTGGACAAACGACAGAGCAGCTGACAAATTAGCTCAATTCATCATAGCAGCTGGGAAATCATTGATCCCACTACACTGGAACACCAAGACAATACCCACAGCCACCCAGCTACATCTTAAAATAGAACAACTATATCATATCGAAGAATTGGCTGCCAGAGTCAATCATAATTTAGAAAACTTTAATCATATCTGGAAACCTTGGACCCTCTATAGGACACAACCAGCTTTCCTTTCAAAGATAGCAGAAACAACGTCTTAAGCCATTATACTAACATCCCAAGTGTCAGAACCCCTACTCTTCCACCCTAACTTTCATTCCCTTTCCTCTTCTATCTTTTCTTCTCCTCAAATGTACATGCTGATTTGTTTTCTTCTTACCAGATTTATCAATCAAACTTTGACTAAGAAGAGAGTTCACTCGATTTGGCAAAAAGATACTATGTATTTATGAATGTATATGTATTCCGGCCAAATGACACTTAAAGAATTAGTAACAAGAGACATTCTGGTATTATACTTTATATTCTAAAATTGATTTATGTTATCGTTAACTTACTGATAATGATTGTATGAACATGTTTTCAATAAAAAGAACATTGAAAAAAAAAAAAAAAAGCGCAAATTGCTCCAGTAAACTGGAGAAATGGTGAATCAGGCCTGAGTGTTCTGACTTCTTTACACTATAGTAAATCGGACGTGATCTTACAGATGTTACTGTATAAAAATCTGATGACTCCGGTCTTTTCTAGTATTTAGTCCCAATATTAAAAATAATTCTTTATGGATCCCTTCTAGAGCATATTTCTAGGGATTGAGAGAATAAAAATCATTTTCTTAGCATGCCTTTTGCATACAATTTTTATTTACCTGTTATAAATCTTTTTGGTCTCTGTGTTAATTCATGGCATTAGGAGATGTATGTGATGTTCAATATGTGGTTAGCATTAGGGTGGGTATTTCTGCCTTTAATCAGAACTACCAATGCTCCAGCAATATATCCTCCTTCATGTGAAAAAGAAGTTGTAGGACTTGATAATACAATGTATTTGCCCATGTGGAAGGTTGAAAAGATAGGTTGGAGAACCTGTTAGGGTACGTTCACATTAGCGTTTTGCGGGGCTGCGTCGGGCGCAGCCGCGGCGACGCATGCGTCATACGCCCCTATATTTAACATGGGGGAGCATGGACATGCGTTGTCTTGCGTTTTGTGACGCATGCGTCTTTTTTGGCGCAAGCATCAGGGCGCACAGGACGCAGCAAGTTGCATTTTTTTGCGTCCAAAATCATGCCAAAAAAGGACGCATGAGTCACAAAACAATGCGTTTTGCATGCGTTTTTGTTTGCGTTGTGCGTTGCGTCGCCGACGCAGCCCCGCACAACGCAAATGTGAACGTAGCCTTACCTGTGGGGAAAAAAAATATTTTTATTTCTGCTTTTTAAAAAGACTTTTGGGCACTTTGCATATACACGCCCCCTGTTTTCTTTATTTAATGCCACTTCATGTATTGGTCCTGTACCGGAAATGACGCCGGGTTTTTGATCCTGCCCTAAAGTGATCAATGCGTGTCAGCATGCGTTCCATGCTGGCGCACTTCCGGATTGAAAGGTAGCTGGGAACCACGCGACATGCTTACGTTGCATAACCGGAATCTGAATATGCGGCTCACGGATGTGTTCCAGCTTAGGGACGCACCGGATGTGACATTATATGGCACCTTATTTAAAGATACCTGTTTACATGCGGGACGCCCGCTCCTTCACTTGGTGTGTGATGGATTTCGTACACCGTGTCTACACTTTGTAACGGAAGGCTTCTCCCCTGATGATCTAGCCAAGAAAAACGCGTTGGTAGATATACGTTTTGGGGATTGCTAGGATTTATGGTTCTGCATAGACCTGAGTAACGGGGTATTGTACGGTCGTTAGGAGGCCTCCCCCTATAAATATGGATCTCCCTGGATCAGCATGTCCCCGTTCTATGAAGGAAGGAACGACACTTAATAATAATCTTTATTTTTTATATAGCGCTAACATATTCCGCAGCGCTTTACAGTTTTGCACACATTATCATCACTGTCCCCGATGGGGCTCACAATCTAGAATCCCTATCAGTATGTCTTTGGAATGTGGGAGGAAACCGGAGTGCCCGGAGGAAACCCACACAAACACGGGGAGCACATACAAACTCTTTGCAGATGTTGTCCTGGGTGGGATTAGAACCCAGGACCCCAGCGCTGCAAGGCTGCTGTGCTAACCACTTGGGTGAGATTGTTCCTCTTTATTATTTCAGGCAACAAGTTGTGATTGAGGGTTTGCCTGTTTCTTTCTGTCCAAATGCAAAATATATTATAGAAAAGCAAGACGATTGTTTATTGGTGCCTAATGCTTTTTTCCTATGGTGGTTTATGTTTACACTTTTTTTAAAAAAAAAGGGGTTGTATTTTTCCACCAGGCTATATGGAATTGGGGCGCTCTATATGAGCACTCACTGATATGTGATTCGTGCGTTGCTTTAAGTGTTTGTGTGTTGGTGATTTGATGGTCTTTAGGACTTTTTATAGCTGTTATAGCTTTTATTAAAAGTTATGTTTTAAACTTGTGACAAATTTACCGTACCTTGCTGCTTACAACTTGTTTTTGATTGGTAGATTATTTGTTTTTTTTTCAATTTTCTGGATCTGGAGCATGGCTGGTTTCTTGACAAAGGGTATACATACAGACACCTGGGCTGCTGAAGCTAAGAATGTATTTTCGGACAAAACATTTGTTCAACCGAAGTATACCCCCTCCTATAATAATGCTTTCAAAGAACTACCCGTATATACTCAAGTATAAGCCGACCCGAGTATAAGCCGACCCCTAATTTTGCCACAAAAAAACTGGGAAAACCTAATGACTCGAGTATAAGCCTATGGTGGGAAATGCAGCAGCTACCAGTAAATGTCAAATGTAAAAATAGATACCAATGAAAGTAAAATTATTGAGACATCAGTAGGTTAAGTGTTTTTTAATATCCATATTGAATCAGGAGCCCCATATAATGCTCCATAAAGTTTATGATGGGCCCCATAAGATGCTCCATATTAAAATATGCCCCATATAATCCTGCATAAAGGTTAATAATGGCCCCATAGGATGCTCCATAGACACATTTGCCCAATATAATGCTGCACAAATGCTGATTATGGCCCCATAAGATGCTCCATAAAGATATTTGCCCCATGTAGTGCTGCACAAACGTTGATCATGACCCCATACAGACACTTGCCCCATATAGTGTTGCACAAATGTTATGGCCCCATATAGTGCTGCACAAACGTTATGGTCCCATAGAGACACTTGCCCCATATAGTGCTGCATAAACGTTATGGCCCCATACAGAGACTTGCCCCATATAGTGCTGCACAAACATTATGGCCCTATACAGACACTTGCCCCATATAGTGCTGCACCAACGCTATGGCCCTGGCCCCATACAACCACTTGCCCCATATAGTGCTGCACAAACGTTATGGCCCCATACAGTACTGCACAAACGTTATGGCCCCATATAGTGCTGCACAAACGTTATGGCCCCATACAGTGCTGCACAAATGTTATGGCCCCATACAGTGCTGCACAAACGTTATGGCCCCATATAGTGCTGCACAAACATTATGGCCCCATACAGTGCCGCACAAACGTTATGGCCCCATACAGTGCTGCACAAATGTTATGGCCCCATACAGTGCTGCACAAACGTTATGGCCCCATACAGTACTGCACAAACGTTATGGCCCCATATAGTGCTGCACAAACGTTATGGCCCCATATAGTGCTGCACAAACGTTATGGCCCCATACAGTGCTGCACAAACGTTATGGTCCCATAGAGACACTTGCCCCATATAGTGCTGCATAAACGTTATGGCCCCATACAGAGACTTGCCCCATATAGTGCTGCACAAATGTTATGGCCCTATACAGACACTTGCCCCATATAGTGCTGCACCAACGCTATGGCCCTGGCCCCATACAACCACTTGCCACATATAGTGCTGCACAAACGTTATGGCCCCATACAGTACTGCACAAACGTTATGGCCCCATATAGTGCTGCACAAACGTTATGGCCCCATACAGTGCTGCACAAACGTTATGGCCCCATACAGTGCTGCACAAATGTTATGGCCCCATACAGTGCTGCACAAACGTTATGGCCCCAAAGATGCTCCATACAGACACTTGCCCAATTTGCAGTTGCTGCAATAAAAAAATAAAAAAATCACATACTCATTTCTCCGTCGCTCAGGCCCCCGCCACTTTCAATATTCACCTGCTCCTCGTTCCGGCGCCACTCCATCATCAGCATCTCCTGCACTGCCACTGACGTTCAGGCAGAGGGCGTGCACTAACCAGGTCACCGTGCCCTCTGACCTGATCGTCACTGCTGAAGACAGAGCGGGGCCGGAACAAGGTGAATAGAGTCATACCAAGGGGTCGGCAGGGGTGGGGGAGCGGGGGCTGTCTAATTATACTCACCTGCTCCTGGTACGGTCCCTGCACATCTATTCCCTGGTGCCGGCAGCTTCTTCCTGTACTGAGCGGTCACCGTTACCACTCATTACAGTAATGAATATGCGGCTCCACCTCTATGGGAGGTGGAGCCGCATATTCATTAGTGTAATGACCGGTACCATGTGACCGCTCAGTGCAGGAGGAAGCTGTCAGTGCAGAGGAAAAGACGTGCAGGGACCGCACCAGGAGCAGGTGAGTATAATTAGACAGCCCCCGCTCCCCCTCCCCTGCCGACCCCTTGGTATGACTCGAGTATAAGCCGAGAGGGGGACTTTCAGTCCAAAAAAATGGGATGAAAATCTCGGCTTATACTCGAGTATATACGGTAACTAAAATATATAAGAACCAAATTTCAAGTTGGTGGGAAGTCCAGAGCTTGGAAAACTATATAAAGGCAGGTATAGTCCCTAGACATCGAAGAATTACCTTGCAACCAGGTTTTAGATATAGGGGTTGTACACTAAGCGATCAGTGGGAAAAGGACGCGACCTCGAGCTCCCTGAGATTTATGAACCTCCTTTTGAAGGAAGAGAAAAAAAATTTCAATTTCAAGTGATCTTTTGAAAGAGCAAATAGAGATCACTAAAAAGTTCTCAGCAGAGCCTGATTTTTCCTCAAAGGAGATTACACTACAAAATACGATTGAAAGGTATCAATACAATCCTAAAGAACGTAAACATCGTAATTTTGTACGTGATCTACAGAAATTCAAAGAAAATAAAGCGTACCATCTTCCCATCAAAAGAAATTTTTCAGGTAATTTAGTAAGAAATTTGGAAACTGATATTTCTTCGACAGACACAGACTTATCAGATTCAGACAGACGCCCTAAGACGTTTAGGGGCAGACAGAGGGGCCGGGGGAATCAGAGGGGACGACCGGGAGATAGATCAGTGAATACTCGTTTTATAGATCAAGGGTATTTCCTGAGAAACAGACCGGGCCCGAACAATTGAGATCCACCAAGTCCAACCAAGTCATGAACCTTTCCTCAAGGGATCTTAGTGACCTAGACCTTCAGGTGTTGAACAGGGGTTTGAATTTCGTACCTACTTCCGATTTTCAGGTTTTTGAGAGTATAAAGGATTTACATCTCTTTGTGAGGAAACTCAAATGGAGAAAGCACTTCATCAGGGAAGATAAACGGCTCTGTCTGGAGATGAATATTCCAGACACGGTATTACCTGGCATTAGATTATTGTATGGACTGTCAGAGTCCATTCCAGAGTACACTGGTGAGGGTCCTTTCACCAATCTGAAACCAAAAAGTTGTAAGATGCTGATGGTGATCAATTTACCATAGATGTTTTCTTGGAGGTAGTAACCAGAGATCTGGAGGTTTTGGCCACAAAAAGAAACAGGGGGACTAGGTATAATCTCTCAAAACAAGAGATGGAAGCTTTGCAGATTCTAGAAGGCGATAGAAGTGTTGTCATAAAACTCTCAGATAAGGGTGGGAATACGGTCATCATGAATCACACAGATTACCAGACTATGTGTGAGACTATATTAAAGGATAAGGACTCGTATGAACAACTGTTGGATAACCCTACTCTGAGTTTTGCCAAGCTTTTGAAAGCGATCCTTGATGACGGTTTGATGAGGGCATTGATTGTCAAAAATGAATACGATTTCTTAAACCAGATACACCCGGTTATGGCAACTTTTTATTGCCTTCCAAAAGTTCACAAGGGAACATCACCTTTAAAAGGGAGACCGATAGTGTCTGGAATCGACAGCATAGGTCATCATATTGGAATTTATTTGGATGACATTCTAAAACCGTTTGTCTTGGCTTTAAATTCCTATACTAGAGATTCCACAGACCTTTTGAGGAAACTAGATGGTGTAGTCCTGGAACCAGGGTCAATTCTGTGTAGTATTGATGTAGAGGCTCTATATTCCTCCATCAATCATGTGGATGGCCTTAGGGCGGTTGAGTATTTTTTGAAAGGTAGAGGTCAACGATGTCGGGATCATAATATCTTTGTTCTTAAGTTATTGGAATTCTGCCTAACCAAAAATATCTTTATCCAAAGAAAAGAAAAAAGAAAGCAGCACAGCTCAAAGTCCAGAGATAAATAATAAACTGTGACACAGGCTGAATATGCGGCAGTCCGAGGGAAAAATGGAGGTGCTTTGCGTGAAATAAAGTCTGAAGAATCATACAAAAATAGAAGAACGCAACAGCACTCACCAAATCTGCAGTTTCAAGTGTCCTTTATTGACAGAAAAATACAGAGTACGTAGTTTATGCAGTGTTCTGCCCTTGTAGGAGGTTTTATATTGGAAAGACTATCCGCAGGTTATATGTGCGGTTCAGAGAACATTTTAAATCGGTCACCTCTGGGAAAGGTGTTCCGAGATTGATTGACCATACAGGTCCTTCTCAAAAAATTAGCATATAGTGTTACATTTCAATATTTAGCATAATGTAATGATTACAATTAAACTTTCATATATTATAGATTCATTATCCACCAACTGAAATGTGTCAGGTCTTTTATTGTTTTAATACTGATGATTTTGGCATACAACTCCTGATAACCCAAAAAACCTGTCTCAATAAATTAGCATATCAAGAAAAGGTTCTCTAAACGACCTATTACCCTAATCTTCTGAATCAACTAATTAACTCTAAACACATGCAAAAGATACCTGAGGCTTTTATAAACTCCCTGCCTGGTTCATTACTCAAAACCCCCATCATGGGTAAGACTAGCGACCTGACAGATGTCAAGAAGGCCATCATTGACACCCTCAAGCAAGAGGGTAAGACCCAGAAAGAAATTTCTCAACAAATAGGCTGTTCCCAGAGTGCTGTATCAAGGCACCTCAATGGTAAGTCTGTTGGAAGGAAACAATGTGGCAGAAAACGCTGTACAACGAGAAGAGGAGACCGGACCCTGAGGAAGATTGTGGAGAAGGACCGATTCCAGACCTTGGGGAACCTGAGGAAGCAGTGGACTGAGTCTGGTGTGGAAACATCCAGAGCCACCGTGCACAGGCGTGTGCAGGAAATGGGCTACAGGTGCCGCATTCCCCAGGTAAAGCCACTTTTGAACCAAAACAGCGGCAGAGGCGCCTGACCTGGGCTACAGAGAAGCAGCACTGGACTGTTGCTAAGTGGTCCCAAGTACTTTTTTCTGATGAAAGCAAATTTTGCATGTCATTCGGAAATCAAGGTGCCAGAGTCTGGAGGAAGACTGGGGAGAAGGAAATGCCAAAATGCCTGAAGTCCAGTGTCAAGTACCCACAGTCAGTGATGGTGTGGGGTGCCATGTCAGCTGCTGGTGTTGGTCCACTGTGTTTCATCAAGGGCAGGGTCAATGCAGCTAGCTATCAGGAGATTTTGGAGCACTTCATGCTTCCATCGGCTGAAATGCTTTATGGAGATGAAGATTTCATTTTTCAGCACGACCTGGCACCTGCTCACAGTGCCAAAACCACTGGTAAATGGTTTACTGACCATGGTATTACTGTGCTCAATTGGCCTGCCAACTCTCCTGACCTGAACCCCATAGAGAATCTGTGGGATATTGTGAAGAGAAAGTTGAGAGACGCAAGACCCAACACTCTGGATGAGCTTAAGGCCGCTATTGAAGCATCCTGGGCCTCCATAACATCTCAGCAGTGTCACAGGCTGATTGCCTCCATGCCACGCCGCATTGAAGCAGTCATTTCTGCCAAAGGATTCCCGACCAAGTATTGAGTGCATAACTGAACATTATTATTTGATGGTTTTTTTTGTTTGTTATTAAAAAACACTTTTATTTGATTGGATGGGTGAAATATGCTAATTTATTGAGACAGGTTTTTTGGGTTATCAGGAGTTGTATGCCAAAATCATCAGTATTAAAACAATAAAAGACCTGACAAATTTCAGTTGGTGGATAATGAATCTATAATATATGAAAGTTTAATTGTAATCATTACATTATGGTAAATAATGAAATTTAACACTATATGCTAATTTTTTGAGAAGGACCTGTATAAGAGAGAGCTACGGTGGCAACCCCGAGGTTTTAACTTTTGCGGGTATCGAAAGAGTAACAATGCCGATACAGGGTGGTGATCTCCATAAAATACTTTTGAGACAAGAGGCGATGTGGATCATGCGGACTAGAGCTACCGGTCGTGCTGGCCTCAACGACAGAATCGACATATCCGTGTTTCTGTAATGTATTTTGTTTGGGGAGGTCTTTCAATTTCATGTTTTGGTTCTCTGGGTGGTCTCATATTACCGTATCCATTTATTTATCGCTTTGATATCGCATCTGTAGGTGTTTGGTGATATAACATTCTCTCCCTTATAATAGGCACGATAGATCATTAGCTGTACGTGAAACCTCTATTGTAACGTTTTTTCTCTTATGTAACACTTTGATTGCAGGATTGTATTTGTGTTTTGTTCATGTTAGTAATGTGCTTTCGCATGTTTTTAATTGTTTTTAACATACCTTGCACTTTTTCTTCAGTCCGATTGGATAATGACGCAGGTGAAGTTCATGGTCATTCACCTACTTATCCTGGCGTCATTTCCTCTTGGACATGGACCCGTAGAAGCGCTTGTTCATAGCGCGAAACGGCCGTCGTCTCGCCTGCCGCACTCCTGCCCCCCTTGTTTTCACTCCCCCGTGCCGTGAAGATGTACCACATGGTGTTTCAATAAAGGACACTTGAAACTACAGATTTGGTGAGTGCTGTTGCGTTCTTCTATTTTTGTAAAAATATCTTTATGTTCAACGGCATGATCTTCAACCAGCTCAGGGGCACTGCGATGGGCAATTCTTGTGCGCCATCTTATGCCAATTTGCTCCTGGGCTGGTGGGAGGAGACAATCGTGTTTAGCGATCTATACACTGAAGAATGCTCAAAAATTACATTTTGGGCTCGTTATATAGATGACGTTCTGCTGGTGTGGAACGGACAGATTCCAGAACTAGTAGATTTTGTGGCGAAGCTCAATGATAACCCCCTTGGTCTGAGATTTACCTTTGAATATCGGAGGGATGAATTGCCTTTCTTGGATATTAACATTCAAAAAACTGCTGACGGGAATGTAAACACAAAGATATACAGAAAGCCAACGTCCACAAATGCCCTTCTCAGATGGGACAGTCACCATCCAGTCCCGTTGAAGAAGGGCATCCCCAAGGGGCAATATATGAGGGTACGCCGTAATTGCTCCTCTGAAGGGGATTATCAGGAACAGGCAGCAGACCTACATCAACGTTTCCTTAATAGGGGATACCCAGATGGTATCCTTCGTAAGTCCTATAAGGAGACCAGGAATGTGAGTAGGGCACAATTATTAAACCCAACCTGCCAAAAAGATGAGTCCCCTTCCTGCCGCTTTATAACAACTTTCAACTCGGGAGCTGATCAAGTGAGGTCTATCCTCAAAAAAAATTGGTCAATTTTAAGGATGGACGATGACATTGGAGACTTGATGGGTCCCGACCCGTTGATCACCTTTCAAAAGAGTAGATCAATAGGAGATAGGGTGGTACATAGCCATTTTTTCCTTTTTTCCTCCAAAAAATGAAACTTGGTTTACTAACACAACCAAAGGCTGTTACAGATGAAGGGGCTGTGTGGGTTGTCCGGTTTTGGACACGGGACAAACCTTTAGGAGTAATGTCACAAACCATGAGTATAAAATCCGCCATTTTATAAACTGCTGCTCAAAGGGGATTGTTTATAAAGCAACCTGCCCTTGTGGTATGGAATACGTTGGTAAAACCATACGTGAGTTGAGAAGATGGGTTGGGGAGCACTTGAGGGACATCACCCTTAAAAGAGACACACCCTTGGCAAGACACATGGCTACCAATCATAATGGAGATACGTCTGGACTGAAATTCATTGGAATTGACAAGATAGAGGCACCCAAAAGAGGTGGCAACTAGGACAGGAAGATACTATAATGCGAGACGAGATGGATATATCGTCTAAGAACACAACAACCCTAGGGCCTAAATGAGACCCTAACCTATAGCTGTTTTCTTTGAGTAGGGACAGTATAGGGACAGCCGCCGTGGAATGGGGGCGCCATTCTTTTTTTAGGGTGCCAACCTCCATGGTTAGGTAGTTTAGAGAATAGATATATGAAGAGGGTTGCATATGTTTTGTATCTTCCCGTCTGCGGTAACCCCCTCTCTTTATATATCATACACTTCAGTCTCTCCTCCCCCTTTTTTCTTTTCTTGCATTTAGTTAGGGTCCTTAGATAGGGTATATTAGGGTCTTTAGGGTTAGCCGTCGTGGAGTTGGGGGCGCCATCTATCATTTCTCTTTCCAAAAACCTGACCTGCACATCCAAACATAGACTCAGTGTGAACAGGTGCTGAACCTAGAGTCGCCAACTCGTATATAGTTAAGTAAATAAGGCAGCACACTGCAGCGCTAAAACATGCAAACTAGAAAACACGAAATTTGAACTGCATTACTGCACTAGAAATATGAAAAATGAGAGCTTTTAGCGCATAAAAATGGCCAATTTTATGTGTACCTGGTAGCCCCTTTACGGCATCTCTCTTATACCAGGTCCTACGCTTGCCTTACCTCGCTGAGAATAAACGTCTCCATCTGAATGGGTACATGTGAAACCTCTTCTTAGACTAAAATTCTCTCTCTCTCTGTGGAGGGGTATTGGACCTGCTGTAATTAAAACACCTGAAGCTAGGAGGCGGAGTGCACGATCAGAAGGCTAGAGAATACATTTCAAAAACCTGACCTGCACATCCAAACATAGACTCAGTGTGAACAGGTGCTGAACCTAGAGTCGCCAACTCGTATATAGTTAAGTAAATAAGGCAGCACACTGCAGCGCTAAAACATGCAAACTAGAAAACACAAAATTTGAACTGCAATTACTGCACTAGAAATATGAAAAATGAGAGCTTTTAGCGCATAAAAATGGCCAAGAGAATTTTAGTCTAAGAAGAGGTTTCACATGTACCCATTCAGATGGAGACGTTTATTCTCTGCGAGGTAAGGCAAGCGTAGGACCTGGTATAAGAGAGATGCCGTAAAGGGGCTACCAAGTACACATAAAATTGGCCATTTTTATGCGCTAAAAGCTCTCATTTTTCATATTTCTAGTGCAGTAATGCAGTTCAAATTTCGTGTTTTCTAGTTTGCATGTTTTAGCGCTGCAGTGTGCTGCCTTATTTACTTAACTATATACGAGTTGGCGACTCTAGGTTCAGCACCTGTTCACACTGAGTCTATGTTTGGATGTGCAGGTCAGGTTTTTGAAATGTATTCTCTAGCCTTCTGATCGTGCACTCCGCCTCCTAGCTTCAGGTGTTTTAATTACAGCAGGTCCAATACCCCTCCACAGAGAGAGAGAGAATTTTAGTCTAAGAAGAGGTTTCACACATACCCATTCAGATGGAGACGTTTATTCTCAGCGAGGTAAGGCAAGCGTAGGACCTGGTATAAGAGAGATGCCGTAAAGGGGCTACCAGGTACACATAAAATTGGCCATTTTTATGCGCTAAAAGCTCTCATTTTTCATATTTCTAGTGCAGTAATGCAGTTCAAATTTCGTGTTTTCTAGTTGGCATGTTTTAGCGCTGCAGTGTGCTGCCTTATTTACTTATCTATCATTTCTCTATCCTAGGGCACCAACCCCCACTGTTTAGGTAGGGATTTTTAGATTTTGTAATAGGTACAGCCAGGTTCAATATCCCCTCCCTGTAAGGACTGGCGGAACGCACCAAGTATAGATGATATGAAACTAGGTGCGTTCGCAGTCCGAGGTCCACCGTGCAGGTAAAAACCCTGCTGCTAGTAAGACGGACTATATGGCGGTACTATAAGTATACACACACGGGTTAACTTCACCCTGCGTGAAGAAAGCGATCCTGTTGCATCACAGGACCGCGGTACCGCAAATAGAGCGCGAGCAAGAAGTCAGCGAACACAACCCCAACTCAGGATTGAAGTCCGATTAGACCACTTGCTGGCACGACACCGCAACTGGGTGTGTAAGGAAACTATTAAAATAGTGTATAAAGGCACGAGAGTGCATGCGGTGCCGTACTGACGGACGCCACTAACCACCCAGGCTTGGGTAAGGAAAGCGCAGAGGAAGCGCACGGCGCCGTACTGGCGGACACAGCAACTGGACGCTGTGATGTGTGTTACGTGCAGATGGCTAGTCGGGCGCTAGATAGCTACCATCATCCGCGAGCAGTCAACAACACTAGGGAGGGATACTTAGGAGCTTTCATCCATTGACATACATCCATCTAAACACACACATTATATCAAGACAATACTAGCGCATGGCCGTGCGGTCATGCGCAGTTTATATAGTTGCAGCACAGGAAGCAGCTACAGAAGTTTTGCCCTTTCAGGACCTGCCAAGAGGACCAATGGGATGTGCTGCAGTACCTGAGCATGTGACCCTCGATCTCCAACGGGAGATCTTGCCCTGGGCATGCTCAGTGTGTGCAAATAAGGACTTAGTCCCAGAGAAGCCCGCTCGCCGCAGATCAGTGCAGGGTACAACAGGAGAGCCAGAAAAGGCAGCAGTAACCCTTTGCACAGAATCAGTCCCAGCAAGACGCTGGGAGCGATGCCTCCGCTGAGCAGAGCCCACTGCGGCTGAAGCAGAATGGGAGACCGCAGCAGACACGGATCGAGATTCCCCCTGTGCAGCAGAGGAAACTCGACTCCTAACATTACCCCCCCTCCTAGGGCCCCCCCCTCCTTGGGCCTCGCTACGTTCGAAGGCAGCAATAAGCTGCGGAGCCCGAATGTGCTCAGCAGGCTCCCAGGACCGTAACCCTTCCAGTCCACCAAAAAAATTTTTTTGACACGTACCACTTTGCACCTCAAGATAGCGTTCACCTCGAAATCGTCCGTAGACGAACCCGATGTCTCGGCAGATGACTCAGAAAACCGGGACATGTATACGGGCTTAAGAAGGGACACATGAAAGGTGTCGGTGATACCAAGGCGTGGAGGAAGGGCGAGACGGTAGACCACAGGATTAACCTGTTCGAGGACCTTGAAGAGACCCAAGTAGCGAGGAGCAAACTTAGTGGACTCAACACGCAGCCTGATGTTACGGGCGGAGAGCCACACTAAGTCGCCAGGAGCAAAGGTCGGAGCGGGGCGCCGATGAGCATCGGCGGAGGACCTCATTCTCTCCTTAGAGGCCTGAATGGCATCCTGAGTGCGGTCCCAAATATCCCGTGCCTCCACAGCCCAGTCTGCCACCCTGGAGTCTGCGGAGGACACAAGCATAGGCACAGGTACCCGTGGATGCTGACCATAATTGAGGAGGAATGGGGTTTGTCCAGTGGAGTCGGCTACGGCGTTGTTCAGCGCAAACTCTGCCCATGATAGCAAGGATGCCCAGTCATCCTGCCTGGCTGAAACAAAATGTCGCAGGTATGTGACCAAGGTCTGGTTGGCCCTCTCTACCAACCCATTCGTCTTGGGATGATAAGCGGAAGAGAGATTCAACTCAATACTGAGAAGACGACAAAGCTCTCTCCAGAACCGAGACGCAAACTGGGGACCCCGGTCACTGACAATTTTGTCAGGCATACCATGTAGGCGGAAGATGTGTTTAATGAACAACGCTGCCAAGGCCGGTGCAGAAGGTAACCGTGGTAGCGGCACCAAATGCACCATTTTTGAGAAATGATCGGTGATGACCCAAATGATGGTACAGCCGCGAGATTTGGGTAAACCCACAACAAAGTCCATCCCGACCATCTCCCAGGGCCTATCTGCCACCGGCAAGGGATAGAGCAACCCAGCTGGCCTTTGACGCGGAGATTTATTTTTGGCGCAGGAGACACACGCCAGAATATAATCCCTGACATCCCGGACCATATGCGGCCACCAGTACATCCTCGCCAGTAGCTCAGATGTCCTCTTTGTCCCAAAGTGTCCACCCACCCTGGACGAATGAGCCCAAGAGAGAACCTCCGGTCGCAAATTAATGGGCACAAAAGTCTTGCCCGGTGGCACAGACTCCAGCGAAACCGGCGCTACGATTCTCAGGCTCTCAGAAGGGACAATAAGCCGAGGCTCCTCTTCCTCCTCTTCAGTTGACATAAGGGAGCGAGAGAGAGCGTCAGCACGAATATTCTTCTCCCCGGCGAGAAAATGAAGAGAAAAGTGGAACCGGGAAAAGAACAAGGACCATCTGGCTTGGCGAGAATTTAGCCGCTGGGCTGTTTGCAGGTAGACCAAATTTTTGTGGTCCGTGTAAACTTGGAAGGGAAACCGCGCACCTTCCAGAAGGCGTCTCCACTCTGAAAAGGCCAACTTCATTGCTAGCAACTCCCTATCCCCGATGGAGTAGTTTCTCTCCGCTGGCGATAAGGTCTTAGAGAAGAAGAAGCATGGATGCTTCTGACCTTGAGCATCCTTTTGATAGAGGACTGCTCCAGCACCAACGGATGAGGCATCCACCTCCATTAGGAATGGCTTATCCACATCGGGACGATGTAAGATGGGAGCGCTAGCAAAGTGGGACTTAATAGAAGTGAAGGCCTTGGAGACCTCTTCCGACCACAATTTGGGATTCGCTCCCTTCTTGGTGAGGGCTACCAAGGGAGCTACCAGAGTTGAGAAGTGGGGAATGAACTGGCGGTAATAGTTAATGAACCCCATAAAGCGCTGCACCGCTTTAAGAGAATGGGGCTCTTGCCAGTCCATCACAGCCTGTAGTTTGGCAGGATCCATAGCCAATCCCTGGGCGGAGATGATATAGCCCAGGAACGGTAAAGACTCCTGCTCAAACATACACTTCTCCAACTTAGCATAAAGAGAGTTTGCCCGTAGGAGGTCGAAGACTCTTCCAACATCTCTCCGGTGGGAGTCAATATCTGGAGAAAAGATGAGAATATCATCCAGATAGACTACAACTGAGGTGGAAAGCATATCCCGGAAGATGTCGTTGACAAAGTCTTGGAAAACGGCTGGGGCATTACAGAGCCCGAAGGGCATCACCAGATACTCATAGTGCCCATCTCTGGTGTTAAACGCCGTTTTCCATTCGTCCCCCTCACGGATGCGAATCAGGTTATAAGCACCCCGCAGATCTAATTTAGTAAACACTCTAGCTCCCCGAAGCCTATCGAAGAGCTCGGATATCAAGGGCAAAGGATACTTGTTCTTAACGGTGATAGCGTTAAGACCCCTGTAGTCTATGCATGGACGTAGTTCCCCATTCTTCTTCTGCACGAAGAAGAACCCTGCCCCAGCAGGTGACACTGACTTCCTGATAAACCCTCTTGCCAGATTCTCTTGAATGTACTGAGACATGGCCTCCGTCTCCGGGAGAGATAATGGATAAACTTGACCCCGGGGAGGCTCCGCACCAGGCAAGAGATCGATAGGACAGTCATAGGGGCGATGGGGCGGAAGGGTCTCCGCCGCCTTTTTGGAGAACACGTCTGCGTAAGACCAATATTGCTTGGGGAGAGAGGATAGATCTGCGGGTACCTCAGTAGTAGCAACCTGAACACACTCTCGGTGACACCTACCCCCACATGATTCACCCCATCCCAGAATTCTGCCTGAGGACCACTCGATGTGAGGAGAGTGGTACCGTAACCAAGGTATCCCCAACAGGACCTCATCAATCCCCTCAGGAATGATGAGCAGAGATATAATCTCCTGATGGGATGGGGACATGGACAGAGTAAAAGGAATGGTCTGATGTGTTATCTGTGCGGGGAGTGTCGACCCATTCACCACTCGTACCATTACTGGTTGAGGTAGCATTACCAGGGGTATTGCGTGACGTTGGGCGAAGGCAGAAGACATGAAATTGCCCTCCGCCCCAGAATCCACGCAGAGCTCTACCGAGTGGGAGGATGAGCCAAAAGTAATTGTCCCCTTAAAGGACAATTTGGAGGCAAATGTCGTAGTGTCTAGTGCACCTCCACCTACTACCACTAGACGCTGACGTTTCCTCGACCGCTGATGACATCTGGTGGCAAGATGTCCTGACTGTTGGCATACATGGCAAACCTGGAGTGCATGAGCGGTCCGGGACTTAGATCCCGCTCGTGACACTACCTTAGGTTCATGGGACTCAGGAGCCTGGACTGGAGATTCCAGAGGTTTGGCGAAGGTGGGAGCCAGCCGAAACCTCTGCCTACACTGGGCTCGCTCTAACCTCCGCTCGTGAAAACGGAGGTCAATACGAGTAGATACTGTAATTAATTCTTCCAGTGTGGCGGGAATCTCCCTAGTGGCCAGGGCGTCCTTAACGTGGTCAGACAGCCCCCTCCAAAATATAGGGATAAGGGCTTTATCCGACCACTCCAGCTCAGATGCTAGAGTGCGGAAGTGGACGGCAAAAAGACTGACCAAGGACGAGCCCTGAGTCAATGCCAACAGTTGGAGCGCCGTATCATGGGTGACACGAGGTCCTAAGAAAACCTGTTTCAGAGTGCTCAGGAATAACGGAGCACTCTGCACCACATGATCGCCACGCTCCCACAGCGGCATAGCCCACTGCAACGCCCTGTCCGACAATAAGGATATGATAAAAGCCACCTTAGCCCGCTCTGTAGGGAAACAAGAGGCCAGAAGCTCGAGATGTATTGAGCACTGACTCACGAAACCCCTACAGGACTTACTGTCACCAGAAAATTTCTCTGGTAGCGGGAGGCGATATAGCGTCGGTACAGGGGCGGCAGTGGACAAGGTAGCTGCAGCCACACTTGCAGCCTGAACAGCGATAGCAGTAACGTCCACAGCTGAGGTTGAACGCTCTAGAGCCGCCAACCTTCCCTCCAGCTGCTGGACGTACCACTGTAGACGCTGATCGTCCGTCATTACTAGCCAGACCTTGGCGCTAGTATTATGTAAGGACTGGCAGAACGCACCAAGTATAGATGATATGAAACTAGGTGCGTTCGCAGTCCGAGGTCCACCGTGCAGGTAAAAACCCTGCTGCTAGTAAGACGGACTATATGGCGGTACTATAAGTATACACGCACGGGTTAACTTCACCCTGCGTGAAGAAAGCGATCCTGTTGCGTCACAGGACCGCGGTACCGCAAATAGAGCGCGAGCAAGAAGTCAGCGAACACAACCCCAACTCAGGATTGAAGTCCGATTAGACCACTTGCTGGCATGACACCGCAACTGGGTGTGTAAGGAAACTATTAAAATAGTGTATAAAGGCACGAGAGTGCATGCGGTGCCGCACTGACGGACGCCACTAACCACCCAGGCTTGGGTAAGGAAAGCGCAGAGGAAGCGCACGGCGCCGTACTGGCGGACACAGCAACTGGACGCTGTGATGTGTGTTACGTGCAGATGGCTAGTCGGGCGCTAGATAGCTACCATCATCCGCGAGCAGTCAACAACACTAGGGAGGGATACTTAGGAGCTTTCATCCATCGACATACATCCATCTACACACACACATTATATCAAGACAATACTAGCGCATGGCCGTGCGGTCATGCGCAGTTTATATAGTTGCAGCACAGGAAGCAGCTACAGAAGTTTTGCCCTTTCAGGACCTGCCAAGAGGACCAATGGGATGTGCTGCAGTACCTGAGCATGTGACCCTCGATCTCCAACGGGAGATCTTGCCCTGGGCATGCTCAGTGTGTGCAAATAAGGACTTAGTCCCAGAGAAGCCCGCTCGCCGCAGATCAGTGCAGAGTACAACAGGAGAGCCAGAAAAGGCAGCAGTAACCCTTTGCACAGAATCAGTCCCAGCAAGACGCTGGGAGCGACGCCTCCACTGAGCAGAGCCCACTGCGGCCGAAGCAGAATGGGAGACCGCAGCAGACACGGATCGAGATTCCCCCTGTGCAGCAGAGGAAACTAGACTCCTAACACTCCCCACCAAGTCTCCAAATGTCGGCGCTTCCTGTAACCCCTCTTTTTTTTGACCATAGTGATGTTACTGTATAAAAATCTGATGACTCCGGTCTTTTCTAGTATTTAGTCCCAATATTAAAAATAATTCTTTATGGATCCCCTCTAGAGCATATTTCTAGGGATTGAGAGAATAAAAATCATTTTCTTAGCATGCCTTTTGCATACAATTTTTATTTACCTGTTATAAATCTTTTTGGTCTCTGTGTTAATTCATGGCATTAGGAGATGTATGTGATGTTCAATATGTGGTTAGCATTAGGGTGGGTATTTCTGCCTTTAATCAGAACTACCAATGCTCCAGCAATATATCCTCCTTCATGTGAAAAATAAGTTGTAGGATTTGGTAATACAATGTATTTGCCCCTGTGGAAGGTTGAAAAGATAGGTTGGAGAACCTGTTAAAAATTATTTTTATTTCTGCTTTTTAAAAAACTTTTGGGCA